>NC_142932.1:70634870-70647370 GCF_046866305.1 Octopus bimaculoides | reverse complement strand
CGTCTTCAGATTCCACATTTTGCTAATTTCTATTTCAAGATCTTTATATTTGCTCAGTTTTTGGTAGGTCTTGACAGATACGTTTATATCAATTGGGACAGTCATATCAATGAGGAGGCATGATTTTTGTCTGAAGTCTTTCAGTATGATGTCTGGCCTATTTGCGTCTATCTTTCTGTCAGTTTGAATGGTGAAGTTCCAGAGGAGTGCAATGTGATCATTTTCAAGTACTGGGGGTGGTTTGTGTTCCCACCAGTTTTTATCATGGGGCAAGTCCAGGTTTTTGCATATTACCCAGTGAATATATTGTGCAGCTCTATCATGCCTGTTGAGATACTCTGTAGGCGCAAGCAGACTGCACATGGAGACAACATGATCGATGGTCTCATTTTGTTGTTGGCATATACGACATAATGGGGAGCTGCCGTTCTTTAATATGTTGGCCTGGTAGTTCTTTGTAGGTAGGCATTGATCTTGGGCTGCTATGATAAACCCCTCTGTTTCTGATTTCAATCCAGAGGCCATTAACCATTGGTGGGTAAGGGCTTTGTCAATATCTGCATTATTCGCTCTCTTTGGGTATTTGCCATTGAGAGGTTTTCCATGCCATTTTTCAGTCATAATAGCTAAGGCAGCAATTTTAGCACGGGTTTTCAAGCGCTTAGCTTTTTCTGTAGGTGTTTCTAGTTCGTCTAATTCTTGAATTTGTTGCAATTGGAATTCACTTAGGTATTCCTTTGCCTGTTTTGTTACTGAGTAAGATGCTTTCTTGCTTTCATATTTTAAGACAAGTTTTAGCATCCAGTCCTCAGAGTTTTTCATATAGGTGTCTAGGCCAATTGTGGCTACCTTCATTGATAATGCCAGCTGTAGTAGTCCTCGACCTCCCTCTTTTCTTGGCAGATAAAGACGTTCTATATCTGCCTTAGGGTGGTGCATTCTATGCATTGTCAACAGTTTTCGTATTTTTCTGTCAACATTACATATTTCAGTAATTGACCAGTTAACGATGTTGAAACTGTAAGTCACGACTGGTATGGCTAGAGCATTGATCGCTTCGATCCTGTTTCTCGCGTTCAGCTCTGTCTTCAGTATTGCTCTCACCCTGCGATAACATTCTCTTCTGATCCTTTCCCTCATCACTGAGTGCTTGATATTGTCCCCTTCAATTACCCCTAGGTATTTGTAGCTCTCCGCTGGTTCTAACTCTTTTATGACATTTTGCTGGTCAAGGTTCACATTAGATGTATTTGTCATTTTTCCTTTGATAAAGATAGCTTTTGCACATTTATCAAGGCCAAATTGCATCCTGATGTCATCACTGAATTGTTTAACAATCGCTAGTAGGCCTTTGAGTTGTTGGTCATTTTTTGCAAAGAGCTTTAAATCATCCATGTAAATGAGATGATTTATATTTTTATCAAATATTTTATAACCATACTGTGCATCATTGAGCAATTTTGAGAGCGGTATTAGGGCTAGACAGAAGAGGAGTGGTGATAGTGAGTCACCCTGGAAAATGCCACATGAAATTCTTACATCTCCAGCATTTAGAGATTCATTGTCATTGTTCAACATCAGTGTGGTTCTCCATGATCTCATACTTACAGATAAAAAGTTTCGCAGAGTAGGAGCTATTTTATACATTTCCAGACATTTCCTAATCCAGCTATGTGGTAGGCTATCAAAGGCCTTTTTATAGTCTATCCAGGCTATTGACAAGTTTTTGTGTCGCTTGTGACAATCTTCTAAGATCATCTTATTGATGAGTAGCTGATCTTTACAACCATAAGATCCACGTTTACATCCCTTTTGCTCATTAGGGAATATGCTAATTATTATTATTATTATTATTATTATTATTATTATTATTATTATTATCATCAGCATTATTATTATTATTATTATTGATATTATTATTATTATTAATATTATTATTATTGTTGTTGTTTTTATTATTATTATTATTATCATCATTATTATTATTAGTTAATAAATCGTATGCTATGTACCTGATAGTTTACCGATAAAACACGCTCACTTACTCAGTGTTCGTTTGGTATTTGATTAATGAGAGAGATGGAAGAGTATATTTATTGATCACTAGAATTCTTTCGAACCATCTAGCATCCATCTCCCAAGATAAATAATTTAGTTTTTACATTTCAAACAATGAAGTATTTGATGGCATCGTAAAGTGAATGATTATATCTGAAGCGTGATGGAGTAAAATTAAGTATGTGAGCAGTAATTCTGAATCGGATAGGATATTTATGTATTATTCCATATCTACTAACGGTTATATCTAATAATTTTTTCGCTAAATTGTGGATTTGTTTTCATTTGTTTTTTTTTTGGGGGGGGGGTGTCTTTTGCATATAATATTTGTTATTAATCTTCTACAATAATGAAGGTGTATTCTTTAATTTGCTGTTTTTGTATATACATACTAAGAAGAAATCTTGTGGAACAGGCGTTATTTTAACGAGATACATCTTGTAATCAACTGAGGAGACACATCTACACCGACCGGCAGATACACCTAAACCAGATGTTCAGTATCCCACCCGTGACAGATCGATGTTAGATGCGTCGAAACAACTGCAACAATCAATAAACATTCTCATATCTTCCATCTTCCGTATATATATATATGTGCGTGTGTGTGTGTGTGTGTGTATGTGTGTGTGTGTGTTTGTGTGTGTGTATATATACACATATACATATATATATACATATACATATGTATATATATATATATATATATATATATATATATATATATATATATATATATATATATATATATATATATATATATATATACATATATATATATATTGTGTCTCAGTCAGATTCACTGTGTAGCATATAAGAATGCAGGACACTATCTGGAAACTTGAGCAATTGTTCATCTGGAAGAAAAAGTAACTTGTTACATGCAACAATGTCTTCTGATTTAATACAGAATGAATATTTTGTAATTACTGAACGTCTTTGCATGGCATCTTTGTTTTGTCGTTAAAACTAGTAACACTTATATCATTGTCAGTATTGTCGACATTGTATTCCACGTGTGCTTCTTTCACCTGTGTGAAGGAGTTTAAAGTACACTAAATACAGGATAAAACACTAATAATAAAATATTCAGTTTTTTTTTTTTCATTTGAAGAAAAGAACAATGTGATGTCACCGTAAGGTCAATAATTATCTCAAGTGTGATAAAATAAAATAAAGTATGTGTGAAGTAATTTTGAATCGGGATAGAACATCTATGTATTATTCCTTAGAGTGTTATTTTAGATATATTGTAGATATGACAGACGTATGTATGGTACAGAGTAAAGTGTGCAGATTAGATGTAGATTTAAATAGACATCGTGATCACTTCAACTGATAGTAGTAACAAGGATATATCTCTTAAAATTATAACATTTTTAACCCTTACGATACCAACCCGTCTTTGACTTCTCCGAGTAATAAGATTTTAATTTCCTCTTTTATGATAATTTGAAGTAAATCATCCATCAACATCCCATGTTAATTGGTATTCCAGACATGTTTGTTATTAAGTTTTCAAAATTAATAATAACCAAAGGTAGTGTATTACAGCAGAAAAATTTTAACCCGAAAGTTGAGAAATCATAATCAATAACTACTAGGTCTGAAGAATAAGATTAAAAAATAATTGTGGCAAGAACTTCTTTGACAATTGAATTAATTTATCAGTGCAGAGCTGAGATGGAATAACAATTAAACCAGTAGCAATATGTTTGAAAAAACGGATGTTACAGTTAGTTACTTACATAGTGATTTCTCTCCCCTTTAATCAAAACTATATTTTTGTCTTTACATGCTATGCGTGGAGGAAGGACTTTACAGGTCCTTCTAGACTGGTGAATTTGATTAATACTTTTAAGTGCCTGAAGTTAATTTCAGTGTTCGACTTTCACAATAGTTTTTTTGGTTTTTTTTTCATATTCCTACTGCACGAGGAGAAATATTTTAAGAAGAAATGTTATTCATTTCTATATAAGAAATTCAAATCACTTTGTACAAAATTGCAAATGCTTTGCTATTCAAAATATATTAGATGTAGATTTAAATAGACATCGTGATCACTTCAACTGATAGTAGTAACAAGGATATATCTCTTAAAATTATAACATTTTTAACCCTTACGATACCAACCCGTCTTTGACTTCTCCGAGTAATAAGATTTTAATTTTATTGTGTGAATTACACAATAAAATATTGTGCGAATAATCATAAAACTCAAAAGATGGATTATATGGAGCAATTACATCTCATGGAGTTTAAATATTCATAGTGTTCTTACAGTCCATGCATTCCCTAAAGCACCTGTGTTCCATGAGTTTGTTAATTTTTCCCCATTTTGTTGCTGCTGTTTAACCCCAGGTAATCTTTAACGCAGCAATCTTACCTTCCAACAGGTTTAAAGAGATCACTTTGTATTTGTATTATTGTATCCAGAATAACGATGACGTTGATACACTTGTCTTTCTCTTCTCCTTATAAAGACATTAGCGTATAATTTAAGGAGAGGGTCAATCCCTTGCTATTTTCAGCGAGTCATTCAAGCACATACAGTTTCAATCTTCGACGCATTCAATTACTATATATATATATATATATATATATGTGTGTGTGTGTGTGTGTGTGTGTGTGTGTGTGTGTGTGTGTGTGTGTGTGTGTGTGTGTGTGTGTGCGTGCGTGCGTGTGTGTGTGTGTGTGTGTGTGTGTGTGTGTGTGTGCGTGCGTGTGTGTGTGTGTGTGCCAAAAACTGTTGATATTTCAGAAGTTCTTTTAATGAAAAAATAAAGTGGACAAGCGATAGTGAAATATTATTTACTCCGTAAACTGTTACAAGCTATTTGACACATTGATGCGAAATATGATAAGGACTATATTGAAGTTGCAGTTTGAGCCTTAGTGTCTCTTGCTATATGTAAATCGACATATCAGCATAACAAATGTTTTTCCTGTGTTCAGTGGGGACATATTCAAAACTGAGACAATTACGTTGTTGTTTAGTTATTTGATATAATAATAATAATTCGATTTTATTTTAGCTCGACCTCATAAATATTAATTGATATGTTGTATATCAGCCAATTTTAATGTAACGTTTTATAGCTTGTTTTTTAAACGTCACCCGATATGAATCAACGCGTTCTTGTTTAGATAAAGTGTTTGGGGATCTTGGAAAGATGACGTTAACTTAAAGCATGATAAATAAGAAATTTAGGTCATTCATTGCTTTACAGAATCGTCGCTTACAACACATGTTCAATGATGGTGATGATGACGATGATGTTGATGATGTTGATGATGTTGATAAAATAATAATAATAATAATAATAATAATAATAATAATAATAATAATAATAATAATAATAATAATAATAACACTACTACAGACAGTACACGGCTTTACCAAGGAAATAGACATGAAATTCGGATTAGAAAAATGTGCCAAAGCAACCCTGAAAAGAGGAAAATTAGTTAAAAGTAGCAATATAACACTAGATAAAGCCAATGAAATAAGAGAACTAGACGAAAGCCAACCATATAAGTATTTAGGAGTCAATGAACTAGATAGGATACAACATACACAAATGAAAGAAAAAATAAAGAAAGAGTACTATAGACGAGTTAGATCAATACTAAAAACAGAGCTCAATGCTAAAAACAAGATAATGGGTATCAACACTTTAGCTGTCCCAGTTATAAGCTACAGCTACAACATCCTTAACTGGACACTAAACGAACTATGTAAAATAGACAGGAAAACAAGAAAAATAATGACAGGATATAGGATGCACCACCCAAAATCTGACATAGAAAGGCTATATATACAACGCACAGAAGGTGGCAGGGGTCTTATACAGCTAGAAAACTATTATAAAATAACCACCATAGGACTGCAAAAATACCTACTCCAGAAGCAAGGGAAGCTAATACAAATAGCCACAAAACACGAGCAAAACAAAAAACTGTTTTCAGTATTTAAGGAAGCTGACAAATACAAACAAGAAATCAATCTACCTAACAAATACGAAGAAGAAGAAGAAGAAGAAACAACAAAAGCTATAAAACAAATGAAATCCAAACTAAAGCTAGAACAACAACGGACCATGATAAAACGATGGCAAGAAAAGCCCCTACATGGTAAATACTGGGCTAAACTAAATGCGAAAGAAATAGACAGAGAAAAATCCCAGCAATGGCTGAGAAGCTCAGGACTCAAAGCAGAGACTGAAGGATTTTTAATTGCTGCACAAGACCAGAGCCTCCCCACCAGAAATTACCAAAAACACATAATGAAAAGAAATATAACAAGTAACTGTAGAATATGTGGAGATCGACAAGAAACAATAAATCATATTATCTCTGGCTGCCCAGTCCTGGCTAAGAAGGAATATATTCACAGACACGACAGAGCTGGGACCTATATACACTGGAAGCTATGCCAACACTATGGAATAACAACAGAAAAAAGATGGTATAAACACACGCCAGAAAAGGTCACAGAAAACGAGAAAGCAACCATACTCTGGGATATGCCAATACACACAGATAGAGAAATTAAGGCAAATAGACCAGATATAGTTGTCAAAGATCATGAAGGAAAAAAATGCTTTCTAATTGATGTATCAATACCAGCAGATGACAACGTTTCTCGAAAAGAAATGGAAAAACTTTCAAAATACAAAGACCTGGAAATAGAGATAACTCGAATGTGGAGTCTAAAAACAGAAACAATTCCTATCATAGTAGGTGCCTTAGGTATAATTAAAAAATACTCAGACAAATACATAACAAAAATACCAGGACTTACAAATATATGTAACATACAGAAAATTGCACTACTGGGTACTGCACACATTCTACGCAAAACACTTTCAATACAGTAAACATAAAAGCACCACAGCAAACCACAGCACATACCCAAGGCGCACAGAGCTGCGCTCGGTAGTGAAGTGAAAGCACGTTATAAAAATAAAACTACTGAACAATAATAATAATAGGAGAAAAAAGAGAATTTGAAGCCGCACATAGACTTGCAGTAGCACCAATAATCGTCGGAGCCTTTGGATGCTCATCCTCATCCTCATCCTTCACCCTTATGGTAAATAAATGAAATCATTAGTATTATTGTTGTTGTTTTGTTGTTGTTGTTATTATTATTATTTGTATTAATATTCTTTTCATATACACTTAACTGATTAAACTGCTGGAAAAGAAAAGTAGCCTAAGATCGAGCTACAAGTAACCTTGGATGTCAAGAACCCCCGCTAAGGATTCTAGCTGTCCCTAGTAACAGTTTTCTGGAGCTGTACTAAATTGGTTTTTAAGCCTATTTCTTTTCTATTCATATCTTTAGAGACAGTTCCCATTTCACCTTTAACCACTGGGATACATTTTACCCGCACTTTCTATAGTCTCTGTAATTCAATAGCAAGGTCCTAGTACTTTGCTATTTTTACTATACTTCTCATATTAATTTGTTCATCATTTGGCACTGTAAAGTCAATTATCTGGTACGTTTTATTCGCTTTATCTACCAATAAAACAACCCCTCTAGCTTCTATTAGTCTGTCAGTTTGAATTTTAAAGCCCCACAAAATTTTGTATTTCTTATTTTCTAGTACTTCCCTTGGTTCGTGTTCACACCATTTATCACTATGTTGAAATCCTAGCTTTCTACATAGCTCCCAGTGGATTACTCTTCCTAGATTGTCATGTCTTTTCGCGTATTCTTTCTGTGCCTGCATGCTTACTATATGAATAACGCTTTCCACTTTTGATTTGCATAATCTAAATTCGGAATCTACTTGTTTTTGTCTATCTTCGCTTTAATCCAATTACTCTTTCATACTTGATCTTGTGCAGCTACTAACAAATTTGCTGTCTCCATCTTCAGTTTTCCCTTCTGCAACCATAAAGATGTCCCACTACAACTATTTGCTGAAACTGTCTTTGGAAATCTACTATGCAACGCCTTCTCCTTCCAGTCATATAATTTCTGTTCTTTCTTTCTGGTTTTTAACCTCGTTGGGGTTTTTCGTTTCCCTGTGTCGTGTAGTGGCTCTAGCCTTTAATAAACTCTCTTTCCTATTATCTATATAGGAATCTACATCTACTCTAGCTAACTCCATGCAGTCTTCTACTGATATTAGCCCTATTTCGTCTTTTTTCTAGGTAGGTATAATCTTACTGCTCCTGCCATTGGGTGAAGTCCTCCATTCATATTGAATTCCTTCTTAGTCCTTCCTGTCTAGCTTTACTAATTCAGTTTTTGTCCAATATACAAAAGCTGCTGAGTATCTAAGTAACGATACTGGCCAAGTATTTAGAGCCTTCACTAGATTCGAATAATTTAGCTTAGCTTCCTCACCTATCTAATGTACTCCTCAATTTTCATTTTCATTTCTGTAGTTAATACTCTGTCAGATTCTAATACTACTAGATACTTATAACTCGCTCCTCCTTTCAATGATTTTAATGTCTGTCTAGGTGGTAATTGGATGCCTTCGCTGTTGACGACTTGTCCCCATCTATGCCACATTCTATGCCTATATCTTTGCAGAAGTGTCTTACAGTCTGTATGAAGGAATCGGTCTCTTTTTCATTCTTACTAAAAAGAGTCAGATCATCTATGTAGAGCAAATGATTCATTTTCCATTACTATTTCTGAACTGATACCTTGCCTATGCCTTCCTTAATACTAAACTGCAGGTGACCAAACATAAGCAAACATTAAAGGGGATAACGAGTACCCCTGAAAAATTCCTCTTTTCATATCAACCTTCCCTAAGAGTGTGTCACATGAGCAGAGATCTACTTTCCATTTCTTCATGTCAAAGCAAATTAATCTATGTTGTCTGCTATGCTGAATATACTGAAACATTCGCTTATCCACGAGTGTGGGATCATGTCATAGTATTTCCTATAATCTATCCATGGTATTGTTAGATTTTTCTTTCTAACGTTTACTTCATTTAGCACTGCTTTGTCTATAATAGATCATGCGTTCCTCTAGCCGCCTTCCTGCAACCTTTCTGTTCTTCTGGTAGTAAATTCTGGTTCCGAAGATGCTCGGAAATGCTTTCTGAAAGAATTCCTGTTAACAGCTTCCACACAAATGATAAGCAAGTGGTTGGTCTATAGTTGCTAGCTGTATTACTTTTGCTCTTATCTTTCAATGTGAGTATTTCCTCCCTCTAGTCATCTAATCTGGTATTCCTCCATTAAGGCAATCCTGAAGTTGTTCCCCCAGCCTTGCATGTAAACTACTTAATATTTTTAGCCAGTGCCCTTGAACGAAATCTGGTTCTGCCCTTCAAAATCGGCATTTTCTTAGCACGTTACTCATTAATGGGCTAATTAATCTTAGATATGGCTGCATCTCAGTCATTACTTTTTCCCTCACTTACTGTAACCATACTACATCTCCATTATGATTAGCTAGCATATCCCATATATTAATCCAAAACGTTCTAGCTTCTCCTGCATTAAGTTTCGCATCTTCCGTACTTCGTTCTCCACTCTCTATTTGGTTATAAAATCTCTTCTGATCGGTCTGAAATAATCTTTTTTATTGATACTGATCTATTCTTTTCTGATGTCTGGAGATCTTTCCTGCTACTGCTATGATATGTTATTTCAACTCTTCTATTACCGTCCCAAATACTTTCTCTTTTCTCGAGGGAAGATTTGCATTTTTGTTTCCTAAGTAGTTCAATTTCCAGGTTTCTATTCTACTCAGATCTTGTCTTAACGTCTTCACTTTATTTTGTAGTTTATTTTTCCACGTTTACACTTTTCTAAAATTTCCTTGTATAAATCAATACTTTCCTGCATAAATCAATAAGCTAGTATCTCCCATATTTTTAAAATATATCATACTGATAACCGAATTTACTTATCTAGTCATTTCTAGCTGCTTCCTTCTGTTGGTGCCTTTTAATAATAGCAATCGTTTTTCTTACTTTTTTTTTTACTTATTACTTCCTGCAATTCATCTAAATATTTCTGATCTTCCTCACATAAATCACTTAAGTCGTTGGTGCCAGTTATCCCTTCCTTATTGGTAGCGCTATTATTATTTTCTTCCTTAGTAGTGCTATTATTATTTTCTTCTTTCGTTTAAGCTGTATCTCGTATGTTGTTGCTTGCCTTTCTCACTGCCTGGTCTTTCTTTTCCGGTTCTCTCAAGATCTCTTCTACCTCCGATTCTGTCATACACTTTCTTCTCCTAATAGTATTATCTTGATCAACTAATCTCTACTCAGCAATTATAAACATACCATTCTCTACCCAAAATTTTTGACATCCGTTTTCTATAGCCCCTTCTTTTAGGTTCACTTTTTAAGTAGCACTGCATCACTATCCTGTTTTCTTCGCTGGACCACTTTCCGCTCATCGCTTTATTACCTATTGATGCTATATTGGGATTACAGCTGCGGTCAGTATCCATCTTTCCTGGACCACTACCGATCGAGAGCAGTGGTTCCCTTAACGTTCCAGCCTCATTTTCGCTGTTACAAACAACGAGTTTCTTCAGAAACTCCAGTCTTTCATAAACTGAGGTAAGATAACGTTCATCACCACTATTATTTTTCGACATCTGAAAGTTTCAGGCAACTTTCTATTGCATCATTTGTGGCACTTTGTTCTAGTGGGGTGATGTGTTATGCATATTATTTGGTCGGGGAATATTGTATCGGTACGTTTTTCTTATGGGGGGGGGGATGATTTCTGACTTTTGTTGGATGTTTACAGTATGAGTTTATTCTTATATACTTTTGGACAGATGTTGCAAAGTAGAGTGTGTGTGCACAACTCATAAATCCACTGTTTTATAATATTATTGGTCCGTCCGCCGTCCGTTCTCATTTGTTTGGTTTTGTTATGGGTTCCATTAATTCTTCTTCTTCTTCTTCTTCTTCTTATTATTATTATTATTATTATTATTATTATTATTATTATTATTATTATTATTATTATTATTATTATTATTATTATTATTATTATTATCAATAATATTAATACGGCAAGTTGTATTTTTAACGTCAGTACCTGTGATGTGTGTCACATTATCTCAAAGGAAGAAGTGATTGGCAAAGCGGGAGAGGGGTGGGCAGAGAAGAAGTGAGTGAGAAAGACAGAGTGAGATACAAAGAGAAATCGCGAGAGGCAGCGAGTGATGAAGGCGTTCGTTTTGTGTTTTTAAATGTTTATCACATTGCAAGAAAGGTTCATATGTAGATCCATACAGACATAGCTAAATTAACTAAATTAAAAGCGGGAGATAGGGGGGACAGAGAGGAAGTGAAAGAGACAGTAGATACATTGATCGAAAGAAAGTTGATACAGAAATACATACATACGTTGCTGAATCAAAGACAACTACACCAAATATTGCATGTCACTTTCCCTTTTCATTACCACACGAGGATAAAATTAACTCGCAAGTGGCTGAGTACTACACACACATGCATGCCGTTGACGCAGTTCTCAGTGAGATTCAGCCTCACACAGAATATGACGAAGCTGGCCCCTTTGAATTATAGCTACAACTCATTTTGGCCAGCTAAGTGGACTGTAGCAAGATAAACCTTCAAGTGGTTGGAAGGAAACGAAAAAAGATCCTATACAGAAGCAGGAAGATCATTTTAGTCATTAGCGTCTCTATAGTGTTAATCCGGTCCTAACAGCGGCATTTGTGCATCTCACAGATCTAGAGGCCAAGTGCCCAAATAAATACCGATGAACAGGCTGTTGTTATGAAACTGAGCGTGGGTGGGCTGCATCAAGGTGAAGTATAGTAACTTGTTCAAGAATAGAGCGCGCCGCAGTGAATCGTACTCATGACTTTACAATCATGGGCCAAATATCCCTAACCATTGAGCCACGCACTTCTCTCTCTTAACTATAGAGAAAAGGAGTGAAGCAATAGAGACAGAGAAAGGAAAGCATCAGTCATTTACAATGACAATTAGACCATGTTCCTTTTTCAAGCACGTTTAACGTTTTCTCCAGAAACTACAAACAAGCGCGCTTCCCTTCCTTTACTTCTTTTTTCATAGACAAATTTCCAATGGAGTATAACTGTGGAAAGAGCCAAGAAAATGGGTAATACCCGTACAAAATGGGTGGTGGGGAAAAGTTGCTAACACGTAGCTACACAAAATTCAACTCTGTACTTTCAAGAGTGTCTTCTACTATAGCCACGTGCCGACCAAAACCTTGTGACTTAACTTGGTAGACGGAAACTGAAAGAAATCTGTCGTATATCTGTGTGTGTGTGTGTGTGTGTGTTCTTGTGTGTATTCTCTCCCCACCTACCATTGCTTGACAACCAATGTTGGTGTGTTTGTATCCCCATAACTTAGCTGTTCAGCAGAAGAAACTGGTAGAATAAGCACCAATCTTACAGGGAATAAGTTCAGGGGTCGATTTCTTCAATGGCC
>NC_142932.1:70584870-70629870 GCF_046866305.1 Octopus bimaculoides | reverse complement strand
AGAAAACCTCGTTCCCATAGCCGTGCCTTTAATTTGGATATAGTTCTTTCCATTGAAGTAGAAAATGTTATTTTCCAGAATAAGTCTCACTGAGTCTAGTATAAATGTCACCGTGAATTTGTTGGGAATTGCGTCTCTATGTTTATCTACCCAGTTTTTGATCGCCTTTATTCCTAAATCATGTGGGATATTGGTGTATAGGCTTAATATAGAAGAGAAAAAACAAGAACAAATCATACCGTTTATAGTGACACACAATCCATGCCACCAGAACACCTTCAATATCGCTAAAGCAAACCTACCGATCATTGCACAAAGTAAGGAATTGAGAAATATCATTACAGGAGTGTGTGATTAAGTTGTACACTAAGCGAAGTTGGGTGGCGGGAAAGTAATATATGTATTGGTTGGATCAACTGAAGGTTAGACGAAATCACTCAATGAATTGAGAATTTCGATGAAAATTATGACAATTTTCAGGTAGCTTTATTGATTATTTACTTCAAGAGTACCGTGGGTATAACGTTAGTACCATCCCAGACGTGGATGTAGTATTCCGTTGTGTATGGAATGTTAATATTATTTTAAGAGTTGAATTTTAAGTTTGAGACTAAAGTTAAAGAAGGTTACTAATTCTCTGGCTAAGCATTTCAAGAAATTTTGAGCGGAGTTACTTATGTATACTGAATTTGTTCATACACTGCACTCTTACAAGCATACCGCCTTATGTGCGTCACCGTTTATTCTAACCTCTCCAAAATACACAAAATAACCGCCTTCTCCCTCTTTCTTTGTCCATCTTCAGTCACCCTACCATGCTAACGCTACATTATGTTACATAATTCATTTAAATCATCCGTTTTATCAATTTCTCGCTCATACCAAACAAGCTCCCACCAACATATCCCTCATCCTCTCCTTTCCAGCATTTTACCTCACCACCCGTCCTGCTTCTGTCCCATCCACCCCTTCTCCACTTCAGTTTGTTGTTACCATTCCTCTAGGTCTTCTCCTCTCTGAGGCGCAGCGCTCCCTCCGCAGTAAAGGTGTGCGCTTCTCCCCCTTCACTCCATCCAGCAATGAATTTCGTACTCGTGGCGATATCCACAGTTTTGTGCGCCGCGCTAGGTTGTGTGCCCTTTTCCGCGACACTCTACCTGCATCTAATGAGGAGGATTGCTTCACCGAACTAGGCCGCAGACAATCCCAGTGGACGCTACCTCCTGTCCAGTTCCAAGCAGTTGATCTTTTTGCGGGTGCCTTCCAGCGTGCTGTGGACCGGTTTGATCTTTCTAGGCGTCCCCAACATCTGAACATCTCCCCAGCCGAACTCTCAGCCCTTCGATATCTCCGACGCCGCACGGACATCATCATAAACAGGCCAGCGAGGGTGGAACCGTGGTGGTGTGGCGCGTGGACCTCTACACAGCGTAAGCCCTCCACCAACTTTAAGACACCTCCTTCTACTGCCCTCTGCCCTCAAACCCCACGCCCAGCTACCAACAGACTTTGTCCTCCACTATCCATGACCTCATCTCCTCCTCCCGTGTCCCTCCACCGCATCTAACTTCATTGTCCTAACTCCTCGCCATCCCACAATTTAGTTCCTTCCCAAAATCCACACACCTAACAATCCTGGCTACCCCATCGTCTTCGCCTGCAACTGCCCCACCGATCTCATCTCCAGATATCTTGACCCCTAGTGCCTTCCCTCCCCTCTCACGCCATGACACAAACAATGCTCTTCGTTTGTTCAACTCTTTCTCCTTCCCCCCTGGCTCCTCAATCTTCTCTTCATTCTTGACATCAAGAGTCTATACACGGTGATCCCTCACCACGAGGGGCTGCGTGCAGTCTAACATATCCTTAACCTTCGACCCAAACCCTAACCTGACACATCTACACCACCACATTACACCATCCAGCACACACTATCACTGACCACTTCTCAGCACCCACACCAGAGCACACAGTAGCATTGACCACTTCCCAGCATGTACACCATCATCCACACGCCTACACATGCACACACGCACACGTCAACGTCACTAGTCCCCTTCCCTACGCTCATACACACACACATGCACCTTCGTTTTGGGATTACCCATACTTTATTATCTCCACTTCTTCCCAGCTCTCTTGAGTGACCCTCTGCCCGACATTCACGATGATAGATCGCCAGCCACTAAAGCATTTTCCATTTTCTCTCCCTACTTATTTCTGTGTTCCTTTCTGCCGAAGAGAGTAGGCTCAAAACGTAAAAGACTTCTCACTTCTCGAGGGTTAAACTAATACATCTGTTTGTTGATTACACACCCGTCTTCGTCTTTTTTTTTTGTAAATTCTCACTATATATATATATATATATATATATATATAACAGAAAGCCGTGTATTGTCCATGAACTACATGGGATAGTTACACACATCTTTATTTTCCTGCATATGTATGTATATATATATATATATATATATATATATATATATATATATATACATACATACATATGCAGGAAAATAAAGATGTGTTTAACTATCCCATGTAGTTCATGGACAATACACGGCTTTCTGTTTTATATAGCTTACTTAGCAATATCTAACATTTCTTCACGATGGAATGGATATCTTCTTTATATGTTAATAACTTTTATGCTATTCGAACTAATCTTAGACTACTTCGTATAGAAGAAAGTAGAAAATATATTCATTTATCAGCTGCCTATTTAACGCTGCACTTCACCTGCCTTGGAAATGGAATATTATCTTAGCATATTGTGGAAACTTTACAATAGTTCAGATGTCGTATATGTGATCATGTCAAGCAACAATTTTTAAAGACTTCCACAAAGATAGCAAAGGTCTGCCAATGCTTTAGCCATCATATTTTCTTAACATACTACATTGTTTGACGCCATTCCCCTTGTTTTATTTCCATTAATGTGTTATGCAAAAAATATATATCTTCAACGTTTCGTTTATTAAATTTCAAACAGTTAGATGCAAACATATCTATAAGTATAAAATTTTCCCTTGACAATCAAGTACTTCTCGATCCCAGTCCTCTTTTTTACATCTGTGAAACGTTTTCTATTAAGTAGGGTTGAGAAAGAGTTTCTGAGTAAAACCTAGTTTATGGAAAATAAGTGGGGGTCCATGAATTAGTACATCATATAATTGTTTAATACTATATCTCAAATGTCTTTCAGAGTTGTTCCATTATTAGAGATTTTCTTGCACTTGGGTACTCATTATGAGTGATTGTAAATTTCCGCTGAATACATTATGTGCGTTAAACACCGGTTGTGATGAAGACGCACTTCGTACAGTTTATGCGAGCCTTATTCTCCCCGGAACAAACATATCTACGCGCATGTGCCCAAACACCCATATGGGCAAAAATCACCCTCCTAAAACATAACGCGTGTGTATATGTGTGTGTCCATGTCTGTGTGAGTGTGCGTTGTTTTCCGTGTTTATGGTTACAGTGCTAATGGCGCCGTAGCACTGCGTCGATTAATGCAATGTACAGTAACATATAATTTAGATAAACAGAGATCTATAAAATGCATACATTTCGTAGAAGACCGAAAATATTATGATCCACATGTCCGATATCTGCTAAATGATAGCACTGAACCAACATATTATACGAGTACTTTTTAAGCTCATGAAGGGCTAGCAATGATGTTATAATATAATATAAATAAAATAATGAAAACTCGTGTTTTGTTATAAATGTTGTCAAACGCTTAGCTCTGGCGCGTCTTGGCAGATTTATAAAAACACAAATTGAGATCTGTCTCCTTTATTCACCATTCATTTTAATTCTTTGTATGACTACTTTATGTAATGTCTAGTGTGTATTGGGAAAATACCGTTAGGGCTTATGACAATGTTACTGCTGTCTATTGAACATCCATCGCATAAATCCACTACCTTTCGCCAAACTAATATATAAGGAAAAACATAATAATAATATATGAAACGCCGATCATTCCGTCGTACTAACATCCGCCACCACCAGAGGGAAAGTTGTATATTTTTCAGGGTGAAGAGGTTAAAAGAACATCGCTTCCCCAGTGTTTCAATCGTAAACTTTTAAATGCATCGATGACGTTTGGCAAATTCAAACCGCATCCCGGATTACTTCTTCACCTGCGTTTAGTCAGTGGATGGTATGTGATTTTGCCAACACCCTCTGTCACAAACCGAATGAAAAAATATTTGTTTTTAAATATTGCATCTGGTCATGCATCCTCAAACCTCTAGCACTAATGGTCTAGGTAGCTATAGAAATACATCACCATATATATTATGGTGGTTGACATTTTGCAGCAATTCAGTGTGATATTTGAACTTATGTCTCCACACTATTCATTACTAACCTAACGGGAGACAGTATTTGGGCCATGGGTTAACGTTGACAGTATCTTCTGTAAGGTAGATTTGTGGATCAATATGTTGTACTTGTGATAGTTTGAAAACTAAGGAAAAGAAGTCCTAATGCCACGAAAATATTGAATATTATTTGTCCGTTGAAGAGAAGATTTAATCAAATTTGATTGGATATGTTTCAAGCTGTATCTAAAGAAACGTAAACCCAAGATGAATGTTCAATAGAAATAACAAAATATTTATTAACAAACCGAGATTAGTATGATTAAATGGTAAATACAAACTAATATTCCTATCAACTTAAGAGTATGTCGCAGTTGACCAAAGAAAAATATTGATTTACCAGTGGCTTCTTACAAGATATAACCAAGAGCATAGCCTACGATCTAAATCTAGTTAATCCAGAGAATATTAATGAAAACATTGAAAATGGTGAGGAATTAATTGTGTTTTTGCTTCGTATTTACTAACCCTGAATATAGTTAAAGATAAGATTGCAACAGGATTGTGTTTTCAGTAGTAGTTTCATTTTAAATTAATTAAATGCATTTCTAAAAATGTTTATTGATATACGTCATATCCTGATTTGCTTGGAATCCTTCAAGTATGTTTCGTGATTAATACTCGCTCTCCCAAATCTCCCCCACCACACTCACTCTTTTGTTCTTTCTATTTTTTTCCTCTCTCCTGTCTCCCCCTCTCTTGATTCTCGTACTGTTGTTAGATTATCCCTATGGCATATTAATTTATTGTCGAGTACCCTCAACCATACGATGTTTTAATATCCTATCATGCTTCTCCTAACTCCGACACGTTTTTAGCTATTTAATCAGTTTCGATTAAATATGTTTGTTCTATGGTAAACACAATTGTATCCATTTTATAATGATCAACACAGGAACCGTCTTATATCTCATATGAACAGAGCAAATGTCCTAAAGCTATTACACAATGGAAACTTAAGCAACGAATTTACCACAATATTATTCCAGTTGAAGCTGGTTTTTTTGTTGTTTTTTTTTGTCTTATTGCTGTTATAAGTAAGTTGCTTGTAGGGATGAGGCGGAAATAATAAGAAAGAAAAAACGTTCTTTAACTGAAAAGATACAATATGAACTCCACATTCTTTACAAATATATTTTAAAGATAATATCCATTCCTAAGTCGTTGTCAATTTAATTATAAAGCGAGATATAATTTAATTATCGCATGTGTTTGGTAAATTGCTTTTAGCAGTCATTTGTTAGATACTTAAATTAATTTTTTGCTGGATTTGAAAGTAGAAACGAAATTAATTTGGGTAAAAATATCAAGTTGGTAGCGAAGCTTAGATTGGAAAATCTTTCATAAAGATGGAAAATTATGAAAACCCAACATTGCCGTGCTAGGTGAGGTATGTGTGTGTATTTCAATATGTAATATATATACATGTGTATAACAATACATGATCATTTAAAAATTCATGACGAAAACATAAAGTACAATCATGTATTGTATTTTCTCACATTTACTTCGTAGTAGTTCTTTGCCCTGCTAATCTTGATATGAGATTACCATGTCGAGCAAATATGGTTGTGATGCAGCGTCTGGTGTACCTTTAGCAGACAGGTAGTCATGATGGGTATACTGGGCTTCATATATTTTATTCTAGTGTCACTTTGATGACATGCACTGCTTTCTCACTGAATAATAATAATAATAATAATAATAATAATAATAATAATAATAGTTTCAAACTTTTCCACACGGGCAGTCATATTTAGGCAGGGAATGTGTCGATTACATCGACCCCTGTGTTGAACTGGAACTTAATTTATCGACGCCGAAAGGATGAAAGGCAAAGTCGACGTCGGGGAAATTTGAACTCAGAACGTACCGGCAGACGAAATATCACTAATAATAATCCTGTGTTCTATAGGCACAAGGCCTGAGATTTGGAGGAGTGGGGTTAATACTACATTAATATATATGCAAATAAATAAATAATAATAATTATTATTATTATTATTATTATTATTATTATTATTATTATTATTATTATTATTATTATTATTTTTATTATTATTATTATTATTATTATTATTATTATTATTATTATTATTATTATTATTATTATTATTATTATTATTATTATTTTGGTTTGGCTCAGGATCGGTCTTATTCCTGGTAGTAATTTTGTGGATAGCGGGTTACTACTTGTAACCTTAGGTATCGTTTCAAGTGCTTAGAACACTTCTGATAATGTTTGTTGTCCCTAAGATACAAAATTTCTGTAGGCGCTCTAACGGACATTCTAATACATTCTCCTTCAGGAATTTGTTTACATCCTGGCTTCTTGTTCCCAATACACGACCTTTACTGTTCTCATGCTCCATATTCTTCCTATTTCAAATTCTAAAGGATTGTAGCTTTCCATCCTATTTCTTTACGATTCTGGAATCAAACGCGCATGATGGCTCGATTAGTGGACATCTTATCTATAATTGTTATTTCTGGTTTATTATTTTCTAACTTCTTTTCCGTTTGAATAGGCAAGTCCCACAGAACCTTGCATTTCTCCGACTCCAGTAGTCTTTCGACTCGATGAATGTACCATATGTTTCCAGCTTGAAATCCTCATTTCTGGCATAGTTTCCGGTGTTAAACTTTTACAACCTGCTCGTGCCTCCATTTCTTACATTGTTCCTGTGCTAACTTGGGGTACTCTGTCACAATGTATGTTACCGTCTTGTTCCAATTTCCATAGACCCTCCATTTTTCTGAAACATTATTTCCATATATATATCTTTCCTCAAGATGTCTGTTTTTATCGTTTGATATTGGGCTGCTACAATTGGGCTCTCTGTTTCTTTTCTTAATTGCTCCTTTATTGTTGTTATTATTGTTGTTGTTATTGTTCTTCTCAACGAGGTGAGCTGTCAGAATTGCTATTTCGGCTGTCTTTACGTTCATCCTTTTGGGGTCGTTATTAAAATGAAGTACCAGTTGTGTACTGGAGTCGATATAATCGACTGGCCCGCTCCCCCAAAATGTTGGGTCTTGTGAGCAGAGTAGAAACGATTATTATTATTATCATTATTATTATTATTATTAGTAGTAGTAGTAGTAGTAGTAGTAGTAGTAGTAGTAGTAGTAGTAGTAGTAGTAGTAGTAGCAGCAGCAGCAGCAGCAGCAGTAGTAGTAGTAGTAGTAGTAGTAGTAGTAGTAGTAGTAGTAGTTGAAAACCCACAACTTATTTTGCTTGGTATGATGGAAAGTGTCAGCTGTCCACAGCCAGCAGACTAAGGTAACACTTGTTTACTGGTCATGCTTCAAGAGCCCTGTGAATTATTCTTCCAGTTCCATCAATGCTGATTTTTGTTAGTGTTCTATCTTCCGATTTGTACGAAATACTTTTAGATATTACAGTAGTTGAGGGTTGATAGTTCCAAGTGCGCCAATTACTATTGGTATCACGTCTCCTCTCCTCATTACTCATGACTTTCGTAATTCCCACCTCAATTCGTAGTTTTTTCTCCGCTTCTCTCTCTTTGATCCTGTTGTTATCGGGACTTGCTATGTCTATTATTATGCATGTTCTTTCTTTTTTTCCACCGCGATATTGTCCGGTTTCCGATGTCTGAATCATTGTAGCGGTATAAATGTATGCATATATATATATATATATATATATATATATATATATATATATATATATATATATATATATATATGTATATGTATATATATATATATATATATATATATATATATATATATATATATATATATATATATATATATATATATATATATATATATATGTATGTGTGTGTATATATATATATATATACATATATATATATATATATATATATATATATATATATATATATATATATATATATATATATATATATATATATATGGGAGAATATACAAAAAATAACAACAGACGAGGACAGGTGGTGTAAATAACAAAAGTATATATTAGTATGACGCTCGGGAATACGGAAAGTCTTTGACGTTTCGAGCTACGCTCTTCAACAGAAAGAATACGGAGACAAGGAGAAAAACACGGAGAAAAAAAATTGAATAGTGTTCAGTCAACGGTCAATCATAATAATGGCCGATCATAACAATGGCTGACCGGAAGTTTGAAATTCTTATTTCAGGAGAGCTAAGAAAGGGGGAGATAACAAACGGTGATCGGGAACGAGGGGCTGTGTGTGGGAGGTAGACTGCTGGTGATCTTGACGTATGTAGTGTGAAAATGGGGGAAGGGAGAAAGGGAGAAAGTAGTTGGTCAGTTGTAGTGTGTACGTGGTGTGATGCGAGGGTATTGGTGTGGTGTGATGCGAGGGTGTTGGGAGGTGAGGAAGGCATGGGTGGTGTGTGGGGTAGAGGTAGGGGTCTGGGGGCAGGGTAGGGTATGTGGGAAGGGGTAGGGTGGGGTATGTGGGAAGGGGTGGGTGGTGGGTGTAAGGAATTGGTGGGGTGGAGTGGGAAGGTAGAGTAGGAGTGTGTTGGGGTGTGGTGGGATGAGCTTATGAGCGGGTGTTGACGAGGAGGGAGAAGGGGAAGGTGGATGTAAGAGAGGGGGAAGATGGGTATGGGAGGGGAGAGGAAGAGAGGAGAGAGGGTGGGTATCAGAGAGGGAAGGGGGATTGAGAGAGGGGGAAGGTGGGTATGGGGGGAGAAAGAGGGGAAGGTGGGTATGGGGGGAGACAGAGAGGAAGAGAAAGAGAGTGAGAGAGAGGGGAAGAGAGTGAGAGAGTAAGGGTGAGAGAGTAAGAGAGTAAGAGTGTAGAGAGTAGGAGAGTAAGAGTGCAGAGAGTAAGAGTGAGAGAGGGGGGAGTACGAGAGAAGAGAGTGAGAGAGAGTAAGAGAGAGGAGAGAAAGAGTAGGGGTGAAGAGAAGTGGGAGTGGAGAGAAGTATGAAGAGAGGTGAAGAGACGTACAAAGAAGTAGGAGTCGGAGCAGGAGGTGGGGGAGGGGAGAGATGGGTGGTAGGAGGGAGGGTGGGGGAGAGAGACAGGAAGAGGGGGTTAGATGAAGAGTGGAGGGGAGTTGAGCCCATGTGGCGCAAAGGAGCGAAGATAGAAGATTAATCCCTGTTCACGGCCCAAACGGGAGTCCGGATGGCCCCTGTGCATGGACAATCCAAACACAGACAGGTGTTGCCGCAAGGAGTGGCCGGCAGAACGGAAGTGGCGTGACACCGGGGTGTCATTGCCGACGTTGATATCTCGGAGGTGTTCCGCGAATCGGTCGGCCAGGCGGCGCCCCGTTTGTCCGATGTACAGGGATTGGCAGAGAGAGCAGGAGAGGCAATATATGATGTTGGTAGACGTGCAGGTGAAGGAGTCGGTGATGCGATAGGGTCGGTGATGGGTGCTGGTGAGGAGGGTGGTGTTGGAGAGGTAAGGGCAAGTGCGGCAGCGTGGGCGGGAGCAGGGGAACGAGCCAGGTTGGGAGGTTGGGTTGGGGAAGAAGCCGTGGACCAAGAGGTCCCGTAGGTTGTGGGCTCGTTTGAAGGAGGGGAGGGGTCGATTAGGGAAGATGTGGGAGGTGGAGGGGTCGGACTGGAGGCGCCGAAAAGCTCGGAGAATGGAGCGTTGGAGGGGTAGGGTGGTGGGATGGTAGGTGAGGGGAAAAGGGAGGCGGGAAACGGCAGGGCGGGTTCGGGGGGAGAGAGCAGATGCACGGTCCACAGAACGTGCTCTGGCAAGGGCGGTGTGGATGGTGGTGGGTGGATATCCACGCAGGCTAAAGTGGTGAGCCATGAGTTGAGACTGAGTCTCAAAGTCATGGCTGTCGCTACAAAGTCTGCGTAGACGGAGGAATTGGGAATAGGGGATGGAAAGTTTTGTGTGTCTAGGGTGGGAGGAGGAGAAGTTGAGATAGGAGTGTGAGTCTGTGTGTTTGTAGTGGATGGAGGTGCTAAGGGCGGAGTGGAGGATGCTGACTGAAATGTCGAGAAAGGTGACAGAGGTGTCAGAGACAGTACAGGAGAAGTGGAGGGCAGGATGGAAAGATTGAACGAAAGAGAGGAACGAGTCAAGATGTTCGCGGGAGAGAGAGGTGGCACCGATACAGTCGTCGATATACCGACCGTATAGTTCGGGAGTGGGACCAGTGAAACTGGAGAATATTTGGGCCTCAACATAACCAACGAAGAGGTTCGCGTAGTTGGGGCCCATTCTCGTCCCCATGGCCACTCCCGAGCGTTGCTGGTAGATATCTCCCGCGAACGAGAAGCAGTTGAGAGATAGGACAAGTTCGGCCAGACGAATGAGTGTGGAGGTGTCGGGTTGTGGGTTGGGGCGTTGGTCTAGAAAAAACTTCAGGGCACGCAGCCCCTCGTCGTGGGGGATCACTGTATAGAGGCTCTGGATGTCTAGAGTGAAGAGAAGCTTAGAAGGGCCGGGAGGGAAAGAGAAAGAGTTGAATAGACGAAGCGCGTGGTTAGTGTCATGAATGTGGGAAGGGAGAGAAGCCACTAGGGGGGCGAGGACACGGTCTAGGTATTTTGAGATAAGCTCGGTGGGGCAGTTGCAGGCGGAGACGATGGGGCGGCCAGGGTTGTTCGGTTTATGGATCTTGGGGAGGAAGTAAATGGTGGGGGTGCGTGGGGTGCGAACAATAAGGTTGGAGGCGGTGGCGGGGAGACGGGAGGAGAGGATGAGGTCATGGATAGTGGAGGACACAGTCTGTTGGTAGCTGGGCGTGGGGTCGGAGGGCAGAGGGCGGTAGCAGGAGGTGTCTCGAAGTTGACGGAGAGCTTCGGCCTCGTAGAGGTCCGCGCGCCATACTACCACGGCTCCACCCTTATCAGCCGGTTTTATGATGATGTCCGTGCGGCGTCGGAGGGATCGAAGGGCCGAGAGTTCGGCTGGGGAGATGTTGAGTCGAGATGGACGCCTGGAAAAGTTAAACCGGCCCACAGCGCGTTGGCAGGCGCCCGCGAAAAGATCAACTGCCTGGAACTGGCCAGGAGCAGGCGTCCACTGGGATGGTCGACGGCCCAGGCCAGTGAAGCAGTCCTCGTTGGGTGCGGGTGGTGTGTTATGGAAAAGCGCACCCAACCTAACGCGGCGCACAAAGCTGTGGACATCAGCACGGGTTTGAAATTCCTTGCAGGATGGAGTGAGTGGGATGAAGCGCAGACCCCTATTGAGGACGGAGCTGTAAGACTCTATCCATAAAATATTTCTCGAACCCTACCATTGCTCTCTTTATCTTTTTATTTTTATTATTTTTATATATTTACATATATATATATATATATATATATATATATATATATATATATATATATATATATATATATATATATATATATTTACATATCATATATATGTATGGATGGATGTATAGATGCATATAACGCACATATTCTAACATGCACGTATATGCATTAAGTGTGAAAGAGACATACGTAACTAATGAAAAGGATGGAGAGTGAGAAAGAGATATCTCATTTCGTTATTAAATTATTTTATTTATTGTTCCATTGTCTTGAACATTCAGTGTAAAGCAGATATTGGTCAGGATTTTATTACTGTCCATCTGTGAGCTTCAGTTCAGTTGCCATGGAATGGCCAACCCCTGTATCCATCTATGCTTACATAAATTTATATACCACTACACACACAAACACGCATACATACATGCATACATACATACATACATACATACTTACATACATACATACATACATACATACATACATACATACATACATACTTACATACATACATCCAAATTCCTATCGAGTTAAATTTCTAACGAATTTTACTCTATACACTCTCTTGATATTCTCTATCAGTAAATATTCAGTAGTTAGGGTTGGCATTGCATTCAATTAACATTTCTATTGAGGCATGGTAAAACGTTTAAGATACACAGAAAATGGTATCCAAAACTTTGTTATCATTTTTTGTATTGTGTAACGCTTGATTTGTTAGTGCATAGATGATAGGGCGTGGCATCTTCGACAAATATATATCACTGTACTGCTGGGAAAGCCTTATAACTGGATATTATATATATATATATATATATATATATATATATATATACACGTTTTTACCGATAACGTTTTTTTTTTTCCATACCGAACTACTTGGTAAAATTATCAATTATTAATTTCTTAATAAATTAATGATTCTTTGCCCTATATCTATACTATATATATATATATATATATATATATATATATATATATATATATATATATATATATATATATATATATATATATATATATATACATATATATATATATATATATATATATATATATATATATATATATATATATATATATATGTATATATATATATATATATATATATATATATATATATATATATATATATATATATATATATATATATATATATATATATATATATATATATATATATATATAGTATAGATATAGGGCAAAGAATCATTAATTTATTAAGAAATTAATAATTGATAATTTTATATATATATATATATAATGTATAAATATATGCATATATCCATACATATATGTACATACCTACATATATATGTATATACGCATGCATATATGTGTACAGAGCATACAAAAAACGTTAAACAATAAGAAACGAGGACATAAAAACGAAAACATAGAAAACGAACTTTTTTTCGAACAAGGAAAAAGACAAACACAGAAACGAGACATGCAACAAAGAGTATACTCCTTCGTCAGTTGTTCCTGTTTCATCTATTCCGCGTTTCGAAGGAGAGGACAATACGCGACTTCGTTGAAACAGTCCTTCCCGCAAAGCAAATTTTAAAAAAAATCGGATTCTTTCGGGAGGGTGAAAGTGTTGACAAGAACAGGACAGTGAGAACAAGACAGCAAAAACAAACGGTGAAGGCTGTTGAGCCATGACGATAGAAAAATTTATTTTGAACGCTAAGTAGACGAGCCATACAAGGAGACATGCGAGGCACATCTTTTCTTTAGGAAGGAAATGGACAGAAAGATAGATCCCCTTTTGTCACATACATATATATACATATACACACACGTACATACATATATTTATATATATATATATATATATATATATATATATATATATATATATATATATATATATATATATATATATATATATATATATATATACATATATATATGTATACCTCTATATATACATATATACACACACACAGGCACACACACACAAACACACACTGTATGTGTGCGTGTGTGTTTGTGTTCGTGTCTGTCCTTCCACTGCTTGACAACAATTGATGGTTTTCTTACGTCCATGTAATATACTAATTCGTCGAAGTGGCCAAAACAATAAGGCTTAGACTTTAAAATGTATGTACTACAGTTATTTTTTTTTATTACACTGAATAGCCAATATGAAACCAGTGCAATGACTGAAACAACTACATGAAAGTCAACTAGACTATGGTTGGGAGACAACAGTTTACTCAAAGCGGCTGCACTCGGCTTCCAGCACTGGCACCTGGCGTGTGTATTCCTCACTATGTGTCTGGGACGACCTTCAAAACCTCCTTGGTCGTAGCCATCAGCTCGGCTTTGGTGTCGGGAGAAAATCGGCTGTTGACTTTCACAAGCGCGGGCCAAGCATAGCGATCAATACGATTACAATTGGAGAAATTAAGGTACCAGAAATTGGGGCTGGTAAAGTCGTAGAAATTCTCCGAATACCATTTCTGATTCTTCTCGGAGTAATGACACGGAGCCGAATCCTGTTACCACAAATATAGTCTTCCAGTCGCAAGGCTCTCAATGCAGAGTTTGACCATAGTTTGTGGCAGCAGCACATAACCGCCTTAATTGTATCTAACATCCTGTTCAAAGATGTAGGAATAAACGCCGTCGTGCGGATTCTATCTCTACATCTTTGTCGCATTCAGCAAGAACGCCCTATATACGTGCATAAGTATATTCATATTCACAAACATTCATAAATACAGACATACATACATGCTTACATATATATAAAGAGAAAGACAGACAAACAGACACACACACAAAGATGGACTTACAGACAGATATATACGTAGGTCGGTCGGTGGATAGATAGAAAGATAGAGAGAGAGGGAGAGAGGGGTAGACAGATAGACATAAATGTATAGAGAGAGATGCATACATACATACATACATACATACGTACGTACGTACGTAAGTTAGAAGTTACTTTTTTTCTCGTACAAAATGTTTTATATATACACTACAATCGAATATTGAGTAATCATTCAATGTAATGTTATATTGTTTTATATATAACTAATCATCTAAACAGACAGGCACACACACGCACGCACACAAAGGTACACACATGCACATTTATATATGTGAGTAGACCCCGTCGGTCATGAATGACCACTGAATTGCACCTAGAAAGTTACCTTCCAAGGTAGAAGTCCAGGCAAGGTTGTTTGTGAAAGGTCAGCAGTCGCCCATGCATCCAGCCTCCCCTCCCCACACCACTGATGTTATCTAAGGGAAAGTCAAAGGCCGACCGAGCATGGTACCAGGGATGTCGCAACTCATTTCTACAGCTGAGTTAACTGGAGCAACGTGAACAAGAACACAACACACCACCCGGTCCGGGAATCGAACTCACAAACAACCTCATGATCGTAAGCTCGACGCTCTAAACACTGACCCATGCGGCTTCACAGCATTGATATATACACACACACACACACACACACACACACACACATATATATATATATATATATATATATATATATATATATATATATATATATATATATATATATATATATTCACTCATGTATATATTCACTCATACGCTCGTACATTTATAGGTACAAACACACAAACAATGCATTAGTGGAATTGTTGTAGTTAAATACGTTGGTTGCATTTGAGAATTTATTCCAGATGATTGCATCTGATAAATTTTCACAACAAATAAAGTAGGCCCTTCGGAACACGTCCGAAAAATTAATTAGTGATAGTATAGGCAAGTGTTACAGACAGCAAACCATTTATGGTTTATACTTGACAACGACGACATTAATGCTGGCAGTGGAAAAGCTAGGGAAATTGTAAGTTACACAAAATCTACTTTCCACACTCTGTTGTCTTTTTGCTTCTTTATATCTGTCTCTCTCATATCATGCTCCACGGTCCATTGTATTCTTAATGAAGTGACTGTTGCAATAATAATTGCTTGTTTCAGCCTAAATCAGAGTTTACTACAATTATGATTATCATTAAGGCAGCGAGCTGTCAGAAACGTTACACTGCCTGACAAAATATTTAGCGGCACTTCATCGGTCTTTACTGCCTGACTGCAATTTCTGCTGAGTTTGATTTTGCATTTCATCCTTTTGTGGTCGATAAAATTAGTGCTGTTATTTATATTATTTATATTTGACGAATATTTGTCTTTATTTTGTTTGTTGTTAACACAACGTTTCGGCTGATATACCCTGCAGCCTTCACGAGGTGCCTTGGGGATTTTTCGAACCTGAGTTCTCATTCCTAACTCTTTACTCTTTTACTCTTTTACTTGTTTCAGTCATTTAACTGCGCCCATGCTCGAGCACCGCCTTTAGTCGAGAAAATGTAAGCCTAGTACTTATTCTATCGGTCTCTTTTTGCCGAACCGCTAAGTTACGGGGGACATAAACACACCACCATCGGTTGTCAAGCGATGGTGGGAGGACAAACACAAACACACAAACACACACACACACACACACACACACACACACACACATATATATATATATATATATATATATATATATATATATGTATACATATATACGACGGGCTTCTTTCAGTTTCCGTCTACCAAATCCACTCACAAGGCTTTGGTCGGCCCGAGGCTATAGTAGAAGACACTTGCCCAAGGTGCCACGCTGTGGGACTGAACCCGGAACCATGTGGTTGGTAAGCAAGCTACTTACCACACAACCACTCCTGCACCTATAGTATTTTTCGATATTATTATTATTATTATTATTATTATTATTATTATTATTATTATTATTATTATTATTTTTATTATTATTATTATTATTATTATTTTTGATAGAGCAGTGCATGCCTTCAAAGTGACACTGGGGTAAAATATACAAAGCCAATAATACCCACCATGTCTACCCGTCTGATAAGGGTACACCAGGCACATGTATCACAACCATAGAAAAATACATTAGGAATGAGAACCCAGGTTCGAAATTTCCCCAAGACACCTCGTGAAGGCTGGAGGGTATATCAGCTGAAACGTTATGTTAACAACAAACAACATGAGGACAGATATCCGTCAACTGTAAATAATGTAAATAATGTAAATAATGTACATAATTCCTCATCTCTTAAGTATAGAAATGTATTAAAATAAGTGCCAGCTGAAAAGTGGAGCCGATGTTATCGATTTACAGCTGTCCTTAAAACTGGCCCACTACAAAAATGTGTAACCGTTTTTATAAGTATTATTTGTATTATAATTTATTTCTGGATTCATTATAGTACTGATGACGACAATGTTAGATTTCCAGATGGCTTCAGGAGTTTTATGAATAGGTGAAAATGCATAATATAATAAGAGCGGTATTTATCTTTCTGGCCTTTCATTTGCCTATCCATTACATGCTCTCATCAGGTGAAGTGGATTTTTCAAGTAATCTAATAGCAGTGAATACGAGATCTTCTAGATTCCACTGAACTTTCCTCTGCAGTCTTCCAGCTCTCTAGAGTAGAAGATCTTCAACAATTCTCTGTTACAACAACTGTAATAACTGGGTTTTATATCCTACAACATGAAACGTCTGCTCCTCGGTCCTGCATTCAAAACAATACAACTCTTAGGAATGTATCTATGGTTCGAAGAGGTCGCAAGGACTTTAATCCCATACAAACCCTTCTGGCATTATGTTGTTCCTTATTGCCTATATACTGGCAAGCCATGCATTATACAATACAAAGGTGATAAAGTTGTCGCCATCATTTCATATGCTGCTGTGTATCATACAATTTCAGGGTGCATTTTGGCTGAAATAGTAATATCCACATTTCCAAAAACCAGACAGAACCAACCGTTCGTTTCCCTTCCTCCACTTATGAATATGTTGTATCACACTTCAGCGAGTGCATGATATGTACCATCATTGAAGGCCATAGACAAGGCAATCCTATACTCATACGGCAAATTTATTTCCATTCCCTTATTAACCATTGTTGGTCACATCATTGAATAAAGAAAATGAATGTCTATCTTTGACAGGATACCTGTTGCTAATGTCCTGTTATTTGCATTTGTATTTGGGTAGCATTTCTCCGTTTTTTTCCCGTCCTTGTTTTCGTACACATTAGCTGCTTTCTTCCAAGGAATCTAGTGCTCTTAGCTTAGATTTTCCTTGAGGCTGGCCAGATTGGAGCAATCACGAGTATAAGCAGCTGAAATTGCAAAGATAATCTGGAACTCGACTGGCGATAGTAAACTCCGGATGGCCCGTCCTTGTTTTTTTCTTGTCCCTTTTGTGTATCATCTGTATGGATGTTCTTTTGTCCCATTTTTTGTACTTTTATATATATATATATATATATATATATATATATATATATTTTTTATGGGTTTCAGCCAAGTGGCTGTGGTCATGCTGGAGCACCACCGTGATTTTCCGTCTTTATGCTGTGCTCTCTTCACGTTCCTTGCATGGCTCTTCTCCCCCACCTGATATGGTCCAATCACGAGTGTTGATGGCACATCTGGTGTATAAGAGAATTTAACATCGCTGCCCTAAACTGCGTCTCATTTCGAGCCATTGGTTCGTCTGGTATCGTGGAGAGGAAAGCGTCGAGTTTTGTCTTGAAGACCTCCGCATCCATGTCTTGCATGTCTCTCAAATGTTTTCGCAGGGCATTGAAGAGCTGAGGTCCTCTGAAACCGAGGCTGCTGCAGTATCTCGTTCTTATGTGAGATGCAATGGACGGCACCTTTGGCACCATGCAGTGGCGACCCGTGCGGGCATTCCTGTAGTACTTGATGCCAAAGTTTGGCACCAGTCCTTCCAGTATTTTCCATATGTATATTATTACATATCTCTCCCGCATGCGCTCCAGGGAGTAGAGACCTAGTGCCTTCAGTCGCTCCCTGTAGTTCATCTGTTGGACTGTGGTGATCTTATTTGTATAGTGCCGCTGAATTGCCTCGAGTTCTGCTGTCCGCTTAACACTGTGTGGTGACCACAACTGAGAGCAATAGTCTAGGCGGCTCAGAACAAATGTCTTCCATAGAGTCAACATGACTTTTTGATCCCTTGTACGGAATGTCCTCAGTATCCACCCTGCCAGTTGTCTGCACTTTGCTGTCAACTTGACAATGTGCATGTGAAATGATGCATCACTACACATGTTGATGCCTAGATCTCTTACTGTTTGTGGTTCTGGGATTGCAGTACATCCAGGCCCTGTGTATGCCAGTTGGGAGGTACTTGTGGTCTTGTAGCGCAGTACTTGAAATTTGTTTGCATTGAACTGCATATTATTTTGCTGTGCCCACTCATATATTGCATTTAGGTCATTCTGCAGGCTTACAATATCATCAGGATTCTTTATTGCCTGAGATATCTTTGTGTCATCAGCATAGCTAGTGAGAGTGGCTCCCCGAGTGACCGTGGGCATGTCCAGAAGGGCCACTATGAACAGTAGTGGCCCCAGAACAGTTCCTTGTGGAACACCGCTCAATATTTGTGTTTCCCTAGATAGTTCTCCATTGGCTGCAACTGTCTGACTTCTACCATTCAGGAAGTCATGCAGCCACTCTCCTAATTTACCAGCTATGCCAAGGTTTCGCAGCTTGTGACATATCATCTTTGTCAAAGGCTTTTGCAAAGTCGAGATATATCACATCAACATTTGAATGGTCAAGTAGCTGCTTCAGGACCCAGTCATAATGCTGCAAGAGATGCGTGAGGCAGCTTCTACCTGGACGGAAACCATGCTGGGTCTCATTCATGTGAAATCAGAGAGATGGGCCTGTAGTTCCCAGCCTCTGCTCTGCTTCCACCTTTATGGATAGGACATATGGTGCTTTCCTTCAGCTTTTTGGGAAGTTTACCATTTGCAAGGAAACTCTGGAAGAGTAGCCGGAGTGGTCCTGCTAATTCTTGTTTACACGACTTTAAGAGGACAGCTGGGAAACCATCGAGGCCAGTTGCCGAATTTGAGCTCATTTCATTTATGGCAGCTATCATATCTTCCTCTTCAATGTCGATGTAGGTAATGGATGCAGTCTTTTTCTGCTGAGTGCTATTGTCAAAGAAATCAGCTGGTTTCTTTATCTACATGTGACTCAGAGGAGAAGTGAAGACACTCTTGAATTGTGTACTAAGCACTTCACTTATCCATATGGGATCTGCAGTCAGTGAGCCATTAGGCAGGAATAGGGGTCCTATCTTATACTGTACCGTAGCAGTCTCTTTTGCAAATCTATAGAAAGCCTTGAGGTTTGTTTTTTATGCTTTCTACTGTTCTCTTCTCCTTCTCTGCTCTCTCCTTTTCATGGGAGAGTTTAATTTTGTTTTCTATTTCTAACAGTGTTAGTTTTAATTTAGCCCTTTTCCAATCCTCCAGTTCTCTATTTAACTGGTTTGAGACCTTTGTTTTTTGTGTCATAAGGATTTTCCTGTCTCTAGGAATTCTATTGGCATGTTTGCTGGTCTTTCTATATGGCACGTATTTGGTGCATATGTCTTGTATGGTTGACATAAAATGACTTAGTTTGAGGTCATCGTCTTGTATAGAAATGCCGTCATGCCAGTTTTGATTTCGAATCTCCCTGCGAATTGACTTCCAGTCCGCCCTGTGGAAATTCAGGTTGGATATTGCTTGAGTCCTCCTGGTGCGGTGGGTGTCAATGGGTTGTCTAGGCCCATACATAGTTAATTCTATAATGTTATGATCTGAGAGAGATGTGGGCGTTATTTTCACATTATGGATTAGGCTCACATTGTTTGTGAAGCAGAGATCTAAAATATTGCTTCCCCTGGTTGGTTGGAGTATTACTTGTTCCATGAACAGCATGTTGAATAGTTCTAGCAATGATTTTTGCCTGGCTTTGTTCATGCAGTGACATCCCAGAGAGGATGTGACATTCAGGCCATTTAACATTTGGGAGGTTAAAGTCGCCTAGGAAAAGAATATTGATGTGTTGGTCCAGATTTGTCAGGACCTCTTCTATGCGTCTGAGGCTGTCCTCAAATTTACTTTCCTGCTTTGCGGCATTTGGTGGACGTTATGTTGAGCATACAACTACATCAATTTGTTTTATGTGTACTATTAAAGTATCACATACAGAGTTTGAGTGTGATAGTAGTAGTAGGGGTGTGACATCTTCTCGGATGTACATTGCAACTCCCCCATGACTTCTATCCCTTCTGTCTGTTCGGAGTACGGCATACTCTGGTATATTTATTTCCACATCTGCTATATTAGGTGTTAGATGCGTTTCGGTAAGCACCATGCATATTGCTTGGTTGCATGTTACTAGGTCTTTTAAGTATAGGAACGTGTCTTTTCCGCCTGTTCATAATAGGCCCCGGATATTCAGTAGGAATATGGGTGTGATATCTGTGCAGGGGTTCCTGGTGTTAGCGGTGGCCATCCCTGATATACAAAAATACACACATACATGCATATAGATACACACACACACACACACACACACACATACATATATATATATATATATATATATATATATATATATATATATATATATATATATATATATATATATATATGTATATATATATATATATATACATATACATATATATGTGTATTTGTATATATATATATATATATATATACACACACACACATATATATATATATATACATATATATATAAATATATATACATATATATACATACACATACATATATATATATATATATATATATATATATATATATATATATATATATATATATATAAATATATATATATATATATATATATATATATATATATATATATATATATATATATATATATATATACATACACATACACGCACATACACATATACATATATATATATATACATACATACACAGACACACATATATATATATATATATATATACACATACATACACATGTGGACATACACACTCACATAAACTTGTATACACAATCATATACACACATTTATATTAACACACACACAAACATCTAAATGTTTACTTATATTATTTTAAAAATAAAAATACATCTACACAAATATGTTCCCATACTTATTCACAAGTACACTCATATATGAATATATAAACAGACCTATGTGTTAATAAATACATTTTTACACAAAAATGTACATACATCCAAAAAAATCATGCGTAAATGCATATTTATATATTTTTAAAAAAATAATATTGATAAGAGTAAAAACAAGGGTAAGAGTGAAAATATAAATGATAATGCGTATATGTACACAGCAAAATCAATTAAAACACCTCTATTTTATACAAAACCCTAAATATGTATGCACAGACACACACATATATATATATCCACATTTTCTCTCACAGATATACGCGTATATATAAAAACACCCATACCGGTATGTTCATACGTACATAAATTTAGTATGTTATGGTTGTTACAAGGGTTTATCAAGATTTAAAATATACTCTAATTAAGGTTAATAAATTACGAAAGTATAGATAAATAATTAGAATCGTAAATAATTTTAATCTTCTAACCTTTGAAGGAAAAACTAATATGTTTTATTAGAACTATTTTAAGAATTTACTTATTACGGGTAAATATGATAGCGTTTTATAAAAACCTTTATTGTTATTTGAATGCAGAAGATGTATGTTTCTGCGAGTGTAAGAATGTTCTATGAAAGTATTTACCAGATTATTCTTTGAAAATAAAATAAAAAGGAATTCTGTTACACAGAGATCGCAGAATTTTCAGAAATAGAAAGAATAAGCCAGTCTAGTTTAAATTTAATGTTATTATCTTTAAGATCCCAAATTAGTTTGCTAAGGCTCGTGGTATTACGTTTCCTTCTATCTCTAAAGGATGAAAAATGGTTAGAAATTCTAGTGGATAAAGGTGTAGAGGAAGAACCTACATAAAAGTGAGTATTGTGGGGAGTACTAACTTGACGTTGGTAGATAGTGTTTCTGAGTCTCACATTTTCACTTAAAAAACTAATTCTTTTGGAATTGACTTCTGAAATAATGATTTTGTTGTTATGACTATTACTATTATGTGTCGTGTTATTAATATTGTTCCCTATATTATTATTATTAGTGTTATTATTGTTATTTTGGTAAGGGTTAATAATGTTTGGTTCAATGATATTACTGTTTGAACTCTCTAGTGGATGCAAAAGCCTCATATTGTGTGCAGATATTATCTGTGAAATGTTCTTCATGTTAGAGAAACCGAATCTAACCTTGTGTGTATTTATGACTTGGGAGTAATGAGAGTGTTTAGGAAAGTTCTTATTTATAGCGTTTTGGAACTGGGATACCAAGTTTGATTTTACATTTTTACTGAAAGGAAGAACTACCCAGACATATTTATTAGGTTCTGGTTTAGAATGTTTTCCGGTATTGTTTATAAATAGTCTTAGTTTATTATTATCGTTGAGACAAGGTTTTATTTGACTTTTATTTCCCTTATTTCGTGAAAGGATGTTAATCTTGTTGCTATCGTTAGGTAATTTATGGTTGGGGTTATCTTCGTATTTATTGATATTATTTAAATTAAAAGCTTTATCATTATAACTATTGCTATTAAAAATATTATTATTAATATTATTACTCATATCGGTTTCATAATTAGAATCTATATAATTAACCTTTTCTCTGTAACCTGCTTTTGATAAAGCTAAATTGTAAAATTCAGCCTCCTTATTGAAGATGCATTCATTCGTAGAAAGATTGGATAGTCTAAGAGAAATATTTTTGACCAAATTTCTCGTAACTGAATTTGGATGATTGCTGGATTTACTGATATATTTTAGGTTAGTGGAGGGTTTGTGATACGGGAATAATGTTTTAGTGTTTAGATCTAAAGTGACGTCCAAGAAGTTAGCTATAGATGTTTCATCTTCAAATACTATACCAAAGCCCATTCTGCTAAAAAACCTAGCTAATTTATTTTTAACTTTTTGTATTTTTTGATTTGTGGTGTTCTCTAAGTATAATAGACAATCGTCTCTATATAGACCACCCTTAACATTTGGGAATTGGTCTTCTAATTCGTATAGAATGTATGTGCATATTACGTCAGCTATTTGAGCTGAATCGGAACTTCCCATCGGGATGTCGAATCCTTCTGGCGTGTCCTTACGTATCCATAGCTTTTATTAAACTTAATTATGGAATTTTTAGATCCCAAATATGGAGTTATTCAACATCAACGCATCACTTAAGGACATACCCATTCCACCAAAAAATACATTCCTTAAGCAGCTTATCAGTAAGACAAACTCTTTTATAAACCGAGTGAGATGGATAACATGCTTCTTCGATAACAAGAATGACCTACAAAAAAACAAGGACCCATATACGGATTTTAAAAAACTACTCAAATCTAAGAACTACCCACCAATTAACCCAAAACTTAAGCAATTCGAAGAAGAACTGTGGTCAATAGTGAAAAACGTGAAGTTTCAGAAATCACCATTAAGAAATAACCACCTCAGATACCTAAACAACTTAACGAAGGAAATAAATAACATTAACGGATTACTAGTCAAGTCTGACAAAACAGGAAATATGTATAAATTACCTAAGGAACATTACAATGATCTCCTAAAAAGAGAAATAGAAAAAACTACCGAATCACAAGTAAAACAACACTTAGGAATGCTAACCTTGAAGCGAAAAAAATTATGGAGGAATATGATTTGCAAAAAAGAACTGAACCCTTAAACCCAAAACAACCTTATTTCGTTTTAAAAGACCATAAGACAAACTTTTGGAATAGCCCTAAATTACGCCTAATTTGTCCATCCAAATCAGATATTGGTATCCTTAGTAAAAATATACTTGATAAATACATTCCCACTTTAGTTAACAAATTAAAACTTAGTTTATGGTCTAATTCTTTGCAGGTAGTTGACTGGTTTCGCAATATTAACAACAAAAACAATGCCAAATTTATCCAATTTGACATTTCTAATTTCTATCCCTCAATTAACCCCATTATTTTAAACAAAGCCTCCAATTCTAGAAGTTATAAAGTCATCCAGAAACGGTAAATTATGTGATATGTAAACAAACATAAGTTTATTTTAGAAGTGTTGAAATGTACTGAACAGTATATATAGGACAAAATCATTTAAGAGCAAAAAAATTTGTCGGCAACCAGCCATGAGAATCGAACTACACTCCTCCAATATCCGGTCAGATGCTCTACATTTAAGCTAAACTGCCAACCAGAAAATTCTTCTGGCGATAGATAGATAGAAAAATATACAGACAGATGGTTGTTTGGTTGATTGATTGATGGATTGATTAATTGATTGATGGATTTATTGATTGATTGATGGATTGATTGATTGATTGATTGAAGGATTGATTATGTGACTGTTAGTGATCCAGAGAGAAAGACAGGCACAAGATCAGCGATGCAAATGTGGGGACTTGGAAAGAGAGCGAGAGGTAGCTATTTATCTATCTATCTATCTATCTATCTATCTATCTATATATCTATCTATCTATCTATCTAGATAAATACATATATAGGTACATAGCTAGGAATAAACAGCGAGATTAATAGACTAACAGATATGTAGTTAAGTAGATAGATAAACAGAAAGTGAACTAGAGAGACAGCGTTTGATAAATAACTAGACAGACAGATATAAAGTAAGCGTGATGATTAGTCAGTATTTCGGGGAACAACTTATTCCTCATTGATTAACTATATATATGCTCCTATCTATTTTCCATACATGTGTACCCAAAAAGCTTTCCTCCAGTAGAATCAATGTAACTAAACCACATATTCGACATATGGATGAAATATATTCAACAATTTCCCAGGACTTTTCATCGAAACAATTGTATAGATAATTCTCGCGTCAACTTGATGCTATTCTAACAGATACTAAAGTAGGATGCTACGTAGGAGTGTCCAAAATGTGACATTGTACTTGCCAAACGAAGTTGTTTGAACCTCGGTCACTGATTTTGCATTACTTTCTATGTGTGCTATTGTTGATGATGTTATTATTATTATTACTAAGGCGGTGATCTGACAGAATTATTAGCACGTCGGACGAAATGCTTAGCGGCACTTTATCTACCGCTACGTCCTGACTTCAAATTCCGCCGAGGTCGACTTTACCCTTCATCCTTAAGTATCAGTTGAGTATTGGGGTTGATGCAAATGGACTATCACCCTCACTATAAATTCCAGGCCTTGTACCCATAGTAGAAATGATTGTTATAACCATAGAAGTTGTCGACCAGTATTCAATATCGTGATGTTGTTGATTGAAAATATTATCTCTACCGGGGGTTTGTACTGTCTGTCAAGTCACAACAAGGTCCTCAGACTGACAGTAATTTTCGCAATATACGTGCAATTCTAAGCAATGCCGAATTCTGTATTGCACCTAGATTGTAAGCTATTTCTAAAGTTTCCAGGTGTTTCTTCAGCTTGGGTGGTATTGAACCCAATACTCCGATGACAATAGGAACATTTTTTATGTTTGACTCTCGTAGCCGCCATATATTGGCGATCTCAATTCTCAAGCCTCCATAATTATGAATCTTTTCTCTTTCATTCATGATAATATATTGGTCTCTTGGCACTACTACGTCGATTAATAGGCATTCATGTTTGTCCATCTTCAATGTTACTCTATCCGGCCTTCGGTGCTCTAGCACATTGTCTACCTGGAATTCAATGTCCAAGAGAATTTTTGCCTTCCCATTTCATCCATTACATTTCCGGTGTATATTGGTACCAAGCACCCGTTGCCTCGTACCCATACTTCCATCATTGTATCCAGTGAAGGCTTTGCACTACCTTGTCGTGTCTGGGCAAGACTTTCAGAAACACTAACAATGTGAGTCATTTTCGACCCATTTCCCACAGATTCTGCAGAGGTTCGTTGCATTTCTATGGTACATATCCCTTTTCACTGAGTATTCAATGCCTGATTCTGGGCAACGATGATTAGGCTTTCAGTATTCTACTACTACTACTACTACTACTACTACTACTACTACTACTACTACTACTACTACTACTACTGTTATTATTATTATTATTATTATTATTATTATTATTATTATTATCATTATTCAGTAGTCTTATTTTTATCACTTCCTTTCACAGCACTACCGAGTGCAACTCTATCTGCCTTAGGTATGCGCTGTGGTTTCTTGTGATGCTCATATTTCCATTGCATTAAAAGTGCGTTACGTAGGAAAAGAGCCGTGCTTACTAGAACCATTTTCTGTATGTTGTGTATTCTTGTAAGTCCTGGTGTTTTTGTTATCTATTTGTCTGAATATTTCCCTATCATACCTAATGCGCCTACTTTATGGGAACTGTTTCTCTTTTTAGAATCCACATTCGAGTTACCTCTATTTTGAAAGAATCTGTTTCTTTTATTGAAAATTTGTCATCTATTGCTATGATACATCGAGTAGAAAGCATTATTTTTTCAAAGTGATCTCTGACAACTATATCCGGCCTATTGGCTTTAATTTCTCTATATGTGTGTATTAGCATATCCCAGATTATGGTAGCTTTCTCATTGTCTGTGATCTTTTCTGGCGTGTGCCTATACCATCTTTTTTCTGTTATTATTCCATAGTGTTGGCATAGCTTCCAGTGTATGTAGGTCCCAGCTCTCATGTCTGTGAATATATCCTCTGTTTGCCAGCACTGAGCAGCCAAAGACAATATGATTTATTGTTTCTTCTCCGTCTCCACATACCCTGCAGTTAAATGTTTTTGGTTATTTCTGGTGGAAAGGCTTTGATGTTGTTCTCCAATTAAAAATCGTTCAGTCTCTACTTTCAGTACTGAGCTTATCAGCTATTGTTGGGATTTCGCTTTGTCTATTTCTATACTGTTTAGTTTAACCCAGTATTTACGATGAAACGACTTTTCTTGCCATCGTTTCATCATCATCCGTTGCTGTTCCAGTTTTAGTTTGGTTTTCAGTTGTTTCACAGCTTTTTCTTGTGTTTTCTTGTTCTTCATAGTTGTTAGGTACTATGGCTTCTTTTTTGTATTTGTCAGCTTCCTTAAAGATTGAAAACAGTTTTCTGTTTTGTTCGTGTTTTGTAACTATTTGTAATAGTTCTACTTATTTCTGAAGTAGGTATTTCTGTAGTCCTATGGTAGTTATTTTGTAATAGTTTTCTAGCTGTATAAGGCCTCTATCACCATCGATATATATAACACTTTATATATAACATTTGTATGTAGGATTTTGGGTGGTGCATCCCAAATCCTATTATAATTGTTCTTGCTTTCCTGTCTATTTTGATGAGTTCATTTAGAGTTCAGTTAAGAATATTGTGGCTGTAACTTACCAGTGGGACGGCTAGAGTGTCGATAGCTATTATCTTCACTTTTGCAATGAGTTCTGTTTTAAGTATTAATCTAACTCATGCATAGCATTCTTTTCTTATCTTCCCTTTCTTTTGTGTGTATTGTATCGTATCGAGTTCATTGATACATAAGTATTTGTATGTCTGACTTTGGTCTAATTCTCTTATTTCATTTGCTCTATCTAGTGTGATGTTGCTACTCATAACTAAAATTCCTCTTTTCAAGGTTGCTTTTATCTATTTCTTCTTCTTCTTCTTCTTCTTCTTCTTCTTCTTCTTCTTCTTCTTCTTCTTCTTCTTCTTCTTCTTCTTCTTCTTTATATTATTATTATTATTATTATTATTATTATTATTATTATTATTATTATTATTATTATTATTATTATTATTATTATTATTATTATTATTATTCAGTAGTTTTATTTTTATAACGTGCTTTCACTTCACTACCGAGCGCAGCTCTGTGCGCCTTGGGTATGTGCTGTGGTTTGCTGTGGTGCTCTTATGTTTACTGTATTGAAAGTGTTTTGCGTAGAATGTGTGCAGTACCCAGTAGTGCAATTTTCTGTATGTTATATATATTTGTAAGTCCTGCTATTTTTGTTATGTATTTGTCTGAATATTTTTTTTATTATACCTAAGGCACCTACTATGATAGGAATTGTTTCTGTTTTTAGATTCCACATTCGAGTTATCTCTATTTCCAGGTCTTTGTATTTTGAAAGTTTTTCCATTTCTTTTAGAGAAACGTTGTCATCTGCTGGTATTGATACATCAATTAGAAAGCATTTTTTTTCTTCATGATCTTTGACAACTATATCTGGTCTATTTGCCTTAATTTCTCTATCTGTGTGTATTGGCATATCCCAGAGTATGGTTGCTTTCTTGTTTTCTGTGACCTTTTCTGGCGTGTGTTTATACCATCTTTTTTCTGTTGTTATTCAATAGTGTTGGCATAGCTTCCAGTGTATATAGGTCCCAGCTCTGTCGTGTCTGTGAATATATTCCTTCTTAGCCAGGACTGGGCAGCCTATTATTATTATTATTATTATTATTATTATTATTATTATTATTATTATTATTATTATTATTATTATTATTGTCTCTTTATCACAAGTTTTGTTGGAGCTCCGGTAGTCTTGAGTGCGTAGTGGGCTTGCTACCTGAAGCCTAGTGTACCATGCTATTCGTTCTTTTCAGCTATCTAATACTTTCCTGCTTATTCTGGCCGTGCCAAAGAGGCAACACTTTTGTAAGTGTTCTGCTGGGCACTCTATTCCAATTTTCTTTATATTCCTCTTGATACCTTCTAAAACTGTTCCCGATGACCCAACATTCGAGTTACCTCTATTTCCAAGTCTTTGTATTTTGAAAGTTTCTCCATTTCTTTTAGAGAAACGTTGTCATCTGCTGGTATTGATACATCAATTAATGTTGTTGTTGTTGTCGTCAATACACAGGGCCAGATCTAAAGTCTGGACCTGTGCCTTGTTTGCTGTGAATGAGAATACTAGTTTTATAGGAAATTACCTGCGTCGTAATTGGGACGGCAACTGGTTATCGGCTGGTACAAGTGTTATCCGCGGAATGAACAGGCGTTTACCATTGTGGGGGCCAGTTGCAATCACTGCTTCGATAATATTGGAATTTAGTTCTGCTACTGTGTATGTTGATCCATTGCACTGTCCATTGGCTGGATCCAAATTCTTAAGGAGCATTATCGGACAATTCGTTTTCAATTTGGTTTTATGGAGTGGCAATGCCGATAAATTTAAGTTGTTCAAGAAATCCTGTGAGTACAGGTGATAGTTTTTCTCATATATTGTATCCAAAATGCAGTACTCTCAACTTTCTCCAGGGAAGTTGCTAATCATGTGCTCATTCACACTGATTACCACTTCATTGGTTGTGGCGATGACAGTTCGCGAACACAGCCATGATGCGATTTTGTAGTTTTCATTTAAATCATTAAAGACGAATTTGCATATTTTGAAAATAGATGACGTTTCGATTACAAAATGTGGCCTAACTTGAATCCGGAACCGATAAGTTGAGGAAGTTGCATCTGAAAAATTTCATGCCTTCAGGTTTTTTTTTTAATTTTTTAAATTTTTTTTTAGACTCAACTCCGTCACAGATCTCCAGACGTAATATGTTTTCAAGGTGGGTTGCAGTATTTGGACACGACTACCACGTTCAGCAACAGGTAGAATATGCTTACAGTCGCCTACAATAAGAACACATACTCATCCAAACAGGGATTCTTTCGCTCTGATATCGCGTAGGGAACGATGCAAGCATTCGTATATGAGCTTGTCACTGTGGCTGACTTCATCGACAACTATTTGACTGGTCATTCTGAAGAGTTGCGCAGTTGCAGCCTGAGATGACACATTGCAGCAGGACTCTGGTCTTATGTCTATGGGCACTTTGAACTGAGAATGAAATGTCCTGCCATTGTGTAGCAATGTTGCTGCAATCCCAGACAGAGGTGTAGTGAGTAGGATGTTTTTCTCCGAGGTATCAACAACACAACTAATGGATGCAAACGCAAGTGCGTTATTATATACTCGAATATGTGTTATGGAATGTTTATCGTTCCGTAACGACACAATGTTTGCCGACAAATTGGGGGTGGATTGCAGCTGAATTTTACCGTTTTCGCAAGAGAGGACAAGTGGTTCTGCTGGCCAGTGCTTTGAATAACAATTTGGGCATATATAATCACCCAAGCTGCCGTAGTAGGGAGAACGGTATGATAACGGAATGTTACTTCGATAAAGTTTTCCTGAGTCGCTATCAAACTGTAATCTTAATACGTTCGTTGTCATATTCAACTAAGGAAATGCTTGCCAAAGCATTATCTTCCACGCGTTCTTGCACTTGTCTTGATTTCCGGCGAGCTACAGAGTTCCTTATCTGTTCACTTGAGGATTTTTGCGTGTCACTTGGCGAGCTATCGTATCCCTGCTGCGTTCCGACACTCTCACTTCTATGTCACGTCGAATTGTATGAGCTTTTGTATCCTTATTCTGTTGGGTTTGCCTGTATTCACTATTAGATTGTCTCTTTTTATAGCGGTAGCTTTCCTGGTAGTCCTACCAATACCTGGTATCCGTTTTCAGATCATAATGGCATGGGACGAAAGAAAATTCAATAAATCATTACACAACTTTTTGCATACAATCGTTATTGACAAACTTCATAATAGTCATACACCGATTAAAGATGAGCCAAACCCATTGGAATCATTCCTTTGTAAAGCTTATAGCGTAATTCAGTGGAGAAGTTGATTTACTTCCCTTCGCTTTTTTTATTTTGAGTTATCTCCCCTTAATTTTTATTTAATTGTGTAAGCCGGTAAACTGATAAATTACCTTCAATATCCACTAAATGATCATACTTTTTCACAGTTCTTTCCCGCTAAAAACCTGCATGATTACCTCATTCGTAATTCCGAAAAAGATCGTGACCATTGATCCAGTCGTTTGACCGTCAGGAGGGTAAGGACAGATGTACATTACGCCCGTTATATTATTATTATTATTATTATTATTATTATTATTATTATTATTATTATTATTATTATTATTCAGGATGTGAGCTGGAACTTTTGTTGGTACATTGGACGGAGTGTCTAGCGGCTTTTCTTTTGGTTCTTTATTTTGCGCTCACATTCAGCCGAGCTCAACTTTGTCCTTCCTTGTATCAGTTATTCGCTGACATCTGTGTAATCAACTCTACTTCCCATCAAATTACAGGTGTTTCGAAAAATTTGAAGCCATTTTCAATTACACTTTCGGAAAATTCCTTTGTCAGCTTCCAGTGGGAGGTCACTAAAAGTTAGATTCGTTATGCTGTTGCTAATTGCAGCACTCACCCACCCCACAAGCATTGCTCCAATAAGAAAATATCCACTTTATAAGATTAAAAGGAATATATGCATGGGAGGGAATCGTCTTGGAAAATATCAAATTTTTTGACACAGTAAATGAAATATATAATATTGAATTTATGTATTTATTTTATTCTAAACTAAGATTCTTATTTGAATCATAGAGCTGCTGATATTCTTAAATAGATGCTCTTTCGACGTAGTTGGGTTTCAGCCGTACAGCATTTTAGAATTCACATGAGTATTAAATATTGTATTAGGCCAAATGAAATTATAAATGGAAAATAACGGAGAGGGATAGTACAGAATTAAGTTATTATGGAGCGTAGTTCCTTACTGATATTAATTAGAGGAGAATCAGGGAATATATTTGATTCACTTATTAAATTTCTTTTCAACTAGACCTGAAGTTGTAACGTAGACATTAATCAGTTTTCGGAAGGTGTTTAATTGCAGTTAGTTTCAGTGAGATATTTCCAGACTCTCCTCACGATAATGCTTTAAATAGCGATCTACACATCAATATGAGTACCTGATTGTGTGCTATAGTCGTCAAATATTGTGTGTTAGAGTTTTTCTACACTCTTTCTACATCTGTTTATTTCTAAGAAAGGAGAAATATTTGTCTTCCATGTTTGATTTTCTTGTGTTAGAGAAAGAAATATGCTTATGCATTATTTTGAATATTTCTTTTGGTTGCTACTTTATAATAGATTTTAAACACATGCGTACGCACACACTAATCTAGCGAGAGAATTTTACCTATATTCTATGTTATATATATCATCACCTAACTGTTATCCGTTAGTCGTGTTTTAAATAGACAGGACTCCTAGAAATATTACCTATTAAAAATTAGTAAGAACACTATACCCATGTAATTTTAATGCTCACCTTTTTTTTTATTAAGTTCTTATCTTTTCTTGTGCTACTAATGAGTACTCTTTGACAACTCATATTCTTAAAATGAATTTATTGTCTTCTTGTACAAAACGATCCTCTAGCGAATTGAATGAATATCTTATCCCATATTAACATCTAATCTCCTCCATTTATGACAAAATACGATTGAATCTGTCGAACTTAAATCAATAACTTAAACCATTTATGTTTGTGTGTGTGTGTGTGTGTGTGTATGTGTGTGTGTGTGTGTCTGGGTGTGTCTGTGTGTGTCTCTCTGTCTCTGTGTGTGTGTCTGTGTGTGTCTCTGTATGTGTGTGTGTGTGTGTGTGTCTGTGTGTGTGTTTGTGTGCAAGTTTATGTATGTACGTATGTATGTATATATGTATGCCGAAGTGCATGCCACAAAGGACCACTCTGACCTGTAAAGTTAACGCCCTTGTACGCTGTTTCAATTTAATATAATATATATTGTCTCATGTTTCTTCAATGAAACTTACTGTGACATTCGCGTGACATTTTCAGGAAAAGAACTTTTGCACGGTATGTTAACAGCATTAATAAACATTAAAGTCATTAATAGATATTAAACATCATAATGGACAAAAAATAAGGATGTTACATTTCCATTCAGGGGAAGAACTTGCTCTATCTCCATGATTAATGTTTGCATTATTACATTTAGCTAAAGAAGCCCCCAATTCTATAATACAACAATATTTTAATTCAATCTAATTCTATTAAATATTTGTAATGTTTGCGTTTTAATTAATTTATAAAATATCCAGGAACATGGAGCGAACTATGAGATTTCTCTTTTTTACCATTCTTTCTCAAAAGCAAATGGATTCCTTCATTTAAATTATATGCATGACATCGGGAGTTCCTTTTGCCAGTTTCCAAGACGTTTTGCAGATAAAAAGGAGAAACCCGGGGATGACATTCTCCTAAAGTAAGCTTCTAAGAAATCCTAACTTTATGTTCATGTATAAACACGTGAATATATATATATATATATATATATATATATATATATATATATATATATATATATATATATATATATATATATATATATATATATATATATATATACATACATATATATATATATATATATATATATATATATATATATATATATATATATATATATATATATATATATATATATATATATATATATATATATATATATATATATATATATATATATTTATATATATATGTATATATATACATATATGTGCGTGTATGTATGTAAATATATATATATATATATATAAGTCAGTAAATAGTGGGGTTGTGTTAACCGCACGTGGAGAAATAATAGGAAAATGTAAAAAAGCCAGAATGCTGAACTGGGAGCATAATTTAATGAAGATTTTTTCTAACCGGTTTTCATTGCGATGAAGCAAATTATCAAGAAGGAGAATGAAAATGTTTTTTTACAAAGAAGTACAAAATGAAGAAAATAATATATAAAACAATAATATATATAAAAAAATAAATATACCCATACATTATATTGTCTTTGGGCTTTTGTAGTTCAATAGTAGTTCATGTATAAATTGGTAGGAAAAATAAGGATGCATGAGAGTTGAGAGTTTTGTTAGGTTTAAAAAAAGGGTTAAAAGTTTGTGTTAAGCAGGAAATGTGGTGTCAAAACAGGAAGTGTGTGTAAGGGGAGACAAGTGTTTTTAGTTAGAGTTATGAGCTCTTTTTTTCAAAACAGGAAGTTTGTGTCTGTTCATAGAGAAATAAGGTCACTGAGGGGTGTGTGTGTTAAGAAATGGTTGGAATTTCTCTATGAAAAGATTCTCCTTGTTGATTCTTTCTTGTGTGGAGATTCTGTCTTTACATTGATAGAAAGGGAATATAATGAATTTAGGGTTTTTGTTTCTGGCGCAAGAGTCTATGTGGCCACTGAGTGGAATTTGGCGGTATTGAGGGAGGTTTATTTGTTCCTTATGGACAGCTACTCTTCTACGTAATGGGAGGCTCGTCTGTCCGATATAGAAGTTTTGGCAACCTGCGCAAGTAAGGACATAAATGAGGTTACTCGAGGAACAAGAGAAATTGGTTTTAATTTTAAACTTTGTTCCTCGTTTGAAGGTATATATATATCGTGGCAATCCATCGGTTACGACGACGAAGGTTCGAGTTGATCCGATCAACAGAACAGCCTGCTCGTGAAAATAACGTGCAAGTGGTTGATCACTGGACAGACGTGTATACACTTAACGTAGTACTGGGGGATATTCAGCGTGACACAGTGTGTGACAAGGCTATCTCTTTGAAATACAGGTACAACAGACACAGGAAGAAAGAGTGGGTGAAAGTTGTGGTGCAATAGTACAGCACGTTTGCCGAAGCTTCGTGGAGCTTTGGGTTTTTTCGCTTAATAAGCACTCACAACGCCCGTTCTGGGAATTGAAACCGTGATCCTACTACCGAGAGTCCGCTGCCCTAACAACTGGCCATTGAGCCTCTATGTATATATATATATATATATATATATATATATATATATATATATTGATGCATCTCTACCCTGTAATGTTCTCTCTCTTCCCATTTCTTTTTCTCCCTTTCTTTCTCTAACACTTTTCTCCCCTTCTCTCCTTTCATCCATTCTCTAATTCTGTTTGCTCTCCTTCACCGTTGTCTATCTGTTCTCTCTCTCTCTCCCCCGCTTTCTTCTTTACTCTTTCTCGTTGCTCACACGGGACCATCGTCCATCTTTGTTTTCCTCACGTGATCATTTTTCTTATCTTTCAGTCTGCCTGATGAGAGGTCGTTGCTTGTTTTCTTTTCTATGTTTCTCTCGTTGTTCGCATACCCAAGTTTGTATTTGTATCTCATGTTGTTTACTTCTTGTGACATCCTGTACCCATATATGTATACATATAAATATATGCGCACACACACACACGCACACACACACCACACACACACACACACACACACACACACACACACACACACACATATATATATATATATATATATATATATATATATATATATATATATATATATATATTCATTTAAACTGCATTTAAAATGCATACATATATATATTTAATTATATGTATTTCTTCTATCTTAATGAATAAACATTCTTCGGATAGAATAAATGGGTTAATAGAAACCAATGTAGCAAAGAACACGAAATAACTGTGGTGTAGTTCCTGTTTTTAAGGCAGGAACTCCTTTAAATTTTGGGTATTTGAGTATATTTAAAAATTTAAGGAATGGAGAAAACGCATGTTATAATTGCATACTTTATTCCTACATATGTTTCAAAGGATTACAACTTGTGTGATCCATAGGGATCTGTGATATTAAAATTGTAACCTTACAATTTTAATATCACAGATCCCTATGGATCACACAAGTTGTAATCCTTTGAAACATATGTAAGAATAAAGTATGCAATTATAACATTCGTTTTCTCCATTCCTTAAATGTTTATATATATATATATATATATATATATATATATATATACCACATATATTAGTACTTGATTGAAGGCCACGCATCCATTTCCAAGTAGGTTTAACTCAATAATTTTGATGTGACACTACTCTGCATTGTGCTCTTTCTCTCCTTCGTTTTCTCTCTTCCTTTCCTAATTTTTTTCTCCCCTTCACCGTTTTCTATCTGTCTCACTCTCCCTCTTTCTCTTTTACTCGCTCTCGTTGTTCACACATGACCGTCTTCCATCTTTGTTTTCCTCACGTGATCATCTTTCTTTTCTTTCAGTCTATCTTACAGAGCAGTCGCATTCTTATCTGTCTCCTATTCTTCCTTTTTTCTTGTGAAAGTCGATATTCCTCCAGCGTTCGCTACCTTGTCTGATCTGGTTAATGGCCCTCTGTGATTGTTTCGTTTCGTTTGTTGTATGTCCCCACTGCCCTGTTTTTGCTACCAACTTTGTTACCGCATGTCCCAAATTTTACTTGGGTTCGCGGGAGCAACTGCCGTTCAGAGCTTCATATTATCCTTAATTGATCGAAATGGGGGGAGTTGACGGACGGGCGACGGTTGATAAGGGGTCATTCTTTGAGTTGCATTTCTAGTTTTCCAGTTATTTCTCTCGTCGTTCGCATACCCAAGTTTGTATTTCGTATTTCATGTTTTTACGTTTTTTGATGTCCTGTACCCATATATGCATATATATATATATATATATATATATATATATATATATATATATATATATATATATATATATATGTGTGTGTGTGTGTGTGTGTGTGTGTGTGTGTGTGTGTGTGTATGTATATATATATTCTTACATATATGTGTATTATGTATACACACACACACATATATGTATATATATATATATATATATATATATATATATATATATATATATATATATATATATATATAAAATATATATAATTTAAAGAAAGCAAAAAATTGAGAATTGCTGAAGAACAACAATTGACTTACATCAATTATTGGTTATCAAATGGCCAGTTGTTAGGGCAGCGGACTCTCGGTAGTAGGATCACGGTTTCAATTCCCAGAACGGGCGTTGTGAGTGCTTATTAAGCGAAAAAACCCAAAGCTCCACGAAGCTTCGGCAAACGTGCTGTACTATTGCACCACAACTTTCACCCACTCTTTCTTCCTGTGTCTGTTGTACCTGTATTTCAAAGAGATAGCCTTGTCACACACTGTGTCACGCTGAATATCCCCCAGTACTACGTTAAGGGTATACATGTCTGTCCAGTGATCAACCACTTGCACGTTATTTTCACGAGCAGGCTGTTCTGTTGATCGGATCAACTCGAACCTTCGTCGTCGTAACCGATGGATTGCCACGATATATATATTGGTTATCAAATAAACTGCATCCAATCTTACAGATGTTTCTGCATCCAATGTTGTTGGGGTATTATCACTGATACGCAAAATATATGCAAGACTATTTATCATATTTGGTAATAAAACCGATCTGAAAGAAGGAGCTTCATCAGTGTCAAGAATAAATATGAGAGACACAAGCAAAATTGTATGATTACAACCATATTCAACTTTTTCCTTTTCTTCTCTATGTTCTCCTTCTTTATTTATTCTCTCATATGAAGTTCCTTGTTTCAGATAGGTTTTATTAACCAATATGATACATATTTTAGCATTTTTTCGTATTTCAATGGCAATACCATACATTTTCATCAGAAATAGCTGTTAAATTGGATGCTGTTTATTTGCATTAAAATAATTATTCAATTGTCTCCTTTTTATGTTTTCTTTAAATTTCTTTAAAGCCGGATTTCACGAGAAGGCTGAAATCAGAAAACCACTATTTTCCATAACAAACGTTGCAGTGTTTAGAGTGAAGTAAAAACCTACATAATTGGTCCCCTAGAGCAGTGGAAGAATGTTATTTTCTCGGACGAGTCATCCTTTACCTTATTTCCGACCTCCGGCCGAGTGTACATGTGGAGACAGCCAAAGAAGCATTTCACCAAAACAGCCTTCTTCCAACTGTTAAACACGGAGGTGGATCTGTGATGATCTGGAGGTCTATATCTTGGAAATCCTCCGGCCCAATGATTTTCCTTCATGCCAGAATTAATAGTCAAGGCTATTTAGGCATTTTATCTGATCAAATTCATCCTATGGTTGCAGTTCCGGGGGAAGGGGGTGCACTCTTTCAGGATGATAATGCACCAATATCAACGGATAAAGTTGTTACTGAATGGCAGTAATTTTGGCAGTTATAGTTTTGTGATCCTTTCTAACAGTCCGACGGTCCCTATCTGAAACTTTCGGTTTCTTCCGGAGATTTGTTTCGACGAGGAGGTTTTCCCTCTTTTTCAAACGCTGTCATTACTTTCGAGATAGTACTTCTTGATACACCAAACATTTCGGCTGTTTCGTTACACTAGTGCCTGCCATACGAACATCAACAATTTGACCACCTGAAAGTCGGATAGATCTGTCATTTTCATGAAATTTAATTACCTTTTTCTGATGATATCTGATAAAGAACAGCAATTTTAGCAAAACATATTGAGCAACACTAATAATAAATCAAAAAACACCAAAATAAACACGCATTTGACGTTTTATAGAAATTTCAAAATAATAATGCTCTGATGCTAGGTGTTTTCATTAATTTGTCCTTCCCCTATACATATATATATATATATATATACATTCGTATAAACATGCATTCCTACATACGTACATACATACATGCATACATACATATTAATATATACATACATACATGCACACATGTACAACGCGTGCATGCATACGTATATACAGGCATACACATTATGTACATACATATATACACATATGCACACACACAAATACGCACACACATACATACATATATATATAATGGAGTGGAGTTGTTTTATCTATGTATATCACCGGTGTGTTTCTTTTAGCTTCTGTGTACTTAATGCACTGAAAATATTTGCTCGCACCGAAGCTGCAATAGAAGATAGATTCTGCAGCTGCCATGCAGGGGAACCGAGCCCTTAACCATGTGAATTATTAGTAAACTTCTTAAATGCATTCAATCCTGGGCATATATATTAGAATCAATAGTATTCCAAATATGCGCCTAATCCTTTCGTTGCCGCTGAAATATAGTATCAATCAAGTTCTTGAGTCGATTAATCATGTTTCTTCTCTCTCGTAAATTGCTGGCCTTGTGCTAAAAATTGGAATGAAATATTATTATTGCTGTTGGCAAGCTAGCAGAATCCCTAGCACACCGTCAAAATATTGAACGGCATTTTTTCTGGTTTTAATTTCTGTGTTCAAAGTCCACTGAAGTCGATTTTGCCTCTCGTCTATTCGGCGTCGATCAAATAACTACCAGATGAACACTTGCGCCTATAACACCAACCCTTTAAATATATGGCCTTGTGTCAAATTTGAGACCATCATTATCAACATCATCAGCATCATTATTATTATTATTATCATCATCATCATAATCATCATCATCGTCATCACCATCATCATTATTATTATGATTATTATTTTATGTTTGACTTTTGTTTTGCATTTGTACAAGTTGGATCCAAGTCTCACCCAGAGACAACAAGTTAGAAGTTCATGTAGGTGTTATGACTAGGGTACCATATATTTGGATTTGTACAGTTTTGTTCAAGTGAATGTTTAAGAAACCATAAGAAAATTATGTGTTTGCTTTAAAATTTGAGATCACATAGACAGTATTTTACGTAGGATATGGGCAGTTCCCATGAGCACTATCTTTTGAACTTCAGCCATTTTGGGGTGTCCTGGTATCTGAGCTAGGTAGTAATCAGCCCGTTTCGCTGTCATTCCCAGGGCACCTATGACAATAGGTATTGTTTTCGTCTTCAGATTCCACATTTTGCTAATTTCTATTTCAAGATCTTTATATTATTATTATTATTATTATTATTATTTTATGTTTGACTTTTGTTTTGCATTTGTACAAGTTGGATCCAAGTCTCACCCAGAGACCTCAAGAGACAACAAGTTAGAAGTTCATGTAGGTGTTATGCCTAGGGTACCATATATTTGGATTTGTACAGTTTTGTTCAAGTGAATGTTTAAGAAACCATAAGAAAATTATGTTTGCTTTAAAATTTGAGATCACATAGACAATATTTTACGTAGGATATGGGCAGTTCCCATGAGCACTATCTTTTGGACTTCAGCCATTTTGGGGTTTCCTGGTATCTGAGCTAGGTAGTAATCAGCCCGTTTCGCTGTCATTCCTAGGGCACCTATGACAATAGGTATTGTTTTCGTCTTCAGATTCCACATTTTGCTAATTTCTATTTCAAGATCTTTATATTTGCTCAGTTTTTGGTAGGTCTTGACAGATACGTTTATATCAATTGGGACTATTATTATTATTATTATTATTATTATTATTATTATTATTATTATTATTATCATCATCATTCCCACCATCACCAAATTATTAATGTAGCAATAATGATAATCGTTATCAACAAAGTCAGCAACACCATTACTACCACCACCATCATCATCATCATCATCATCATCATCGTCGTCGTCGTCGTTGTCGTCATCATTATCACATCATCACTATCATCATCACCAAAACAACAACAGCAATAAAATAGCAGCCGATTTCGCGTCGCCACCATTATCAATAATGTCATGAAGCTTTCAGGCTTCTTAAACATGTATATTTTTGTAAACAGATAAAACAAACTGCTTGGCAGTTTCAGCTAGTTTGAATTCTCATTTCAAAATCGAGAAGACATTTAAAGTACCACATTTTGTTGGGAAAGCATATTTAAAAACATTTCTCTAATGGTGATTTTGTTTCTATTCACAGACGTTCTGTAGCAGCCTTATAAAGTACCACTGTACAAAAATACATTATACTCAACAGAGTAAATAAAATTTGTGCATTTCATATTTCATGGAATATGGATTATTTGTACAATTGTTTCAAAAAATACGATCAATACCGTTCTTTCATTACTGTAGTTTCTACAGTGAAGGACAGAATTTACTGAAGTAATCAAACCTGAATAGAAACATATTGGCAGTCGTCTATCCGTAATTGCCATATTATTATCATTATTATTATTATTATTATTGAGTGATGGAGCAGTGCATGTCATCAAACTGACGATGGGGTAAAATATATGAATCTGGGTACACCTGTCATGACAATCCGTCTAATAAGGGTACACCAGACACATGCATCATAACCATATGCACGACATGCTGATTTCATATCAAGATTAACAGCGTATGACCTTGCAGGTGGGGCCCAGTTAGAATTTTCTTCAGGTCGAGTAGCGCATCCCGCTCACAAGGTCCCTGAATAAGGGTTGTTTAAGTATTTTGAACGAAACACCCGTGTTTCCAGAGGAGAATTATCCAATCCCCAAATAATTCCTCTGAACACATGGCTATGATGCTCCCCTAATACTTCTGCTCGTGATCAAAGATGCACATATCGTCAGCGGCTATGAGATATGCTCAACTAGTTAAGCTCAAACAACTGACAAGCAAATCTGTGGTATTGAGCAGAATATTTGTTGAAGCTCATCTTTTATACCAAGACAAAACAATGTACATTATAACACTTCAATCTATGAAAGCCACTGCCTGGTAACACTTTCAATCTATGAAAGCCACTGCCTGGTACTGCATTAGAGCCCTATTATTATTATTAACGGAGGCCTTGGCATGCCGTGGTTGCTGATGCGCAAACATGCGCTCAGGCTACGACATCTCAAGCGTTTCCTTGACGGTGAACAGGTGTGGTCGCCTTTCGTCAGACGCGATTTTCCGCAGCTCGTTTCTTTAACAGAGCTGCAATCCTGGATCAAACGTAGACCGAGAAAGGGCGCTTGGTACCTCGAGTGCCGCCAAGCTCTCACCGCCCTCAGTCAGGCGGGCAGTGCGATCGGTAATAGCTCCACTCTAGCGTTCTATAGAGGGTTAGTGGGAGAAAAGTGCGACGACGTTCTCGGGGAAACTCTAGGCGTCGAGGATAATCAGCTAAACAGTCTGTTCAGGAGAACTTTCGGGCCGGGGCCCATGGATAATTTCCAAAGGTCCCTCGCCTGGCAGTGCTACCGAGGTGCGCTACCTGTTCGAGATAAACTCTACCGACACGGAAGTGCCATCAACCGGGCCTGCCCGAGGTACGCTGAGAACGACGAAACCGTTCTGCACGCACTCGTCCAGTGCCCGAGCATTGCTGACCTGTGGGTCTATATCGAACAGATACTGTCACGTGTAGGACGGATCCGGCTATCAGCTGAATCCATCGTGAGAATTGACCCGCAGACCTCCTTTAACCAGAAGGGCAAGGCAATTTTCCTATGCCTAGTGGCTGTAGCGAAAGAGGTGATATGGTGGACCCGTTTGAAAGGGCTAAAGACAGACACTTTCCTCTTTGGCCAAGGCCTCATCAACTTTTTCAAGTTCCACTTGAAAAGGAAGATGAGAGTAGAGAGGGAAGTGCTGTCTCATAGCAAATTCGTTGAAAGATGGGTGACTGTTGGAAGAATGGCCAGTATAAACGGACCAATTCTGAGAATACACCTGTAGAAAAAAAAAGAAAAAAAAAAGGTAATGTAAAAAGAGAAAGGGCTCTATTCCCCTTTCTTATTTTTTCTGACCAGGCTCCCGTGGTTTTATGGGTTTTTCCACGTGTAACCTTTCCGTTTTCGAAGCGCCTCCCCCTTTGGGAGTTCTAATTATTTATTTATCTATTTATTTATCTATTTATTTGTTATATCTTTCTCCGTTTTCTTTCTCTGTTTAGACGTACTTTCCTACCCTTTCGGACAAAACCTTTTGTAACCTTCGTCCTGTCTTTGTCCTTATATGTTCTTAATTGATATTAGCCCTTGTGGCCAATAAAACGAATTAATTATTCTTATTATTATTATTATTATTATTATTATTATTAGTAGTAGTAGTAGTAGTAGTAGTAGTAGTAGTAGTAGTAGTAGTAGTAGTAGTAGCAGTAGTAGTATCATCATCATCATTATTATTATCGTCATTATTAATATTATTTATTGTTACCATTTTCTCGTATTCCCTGTAATATACATAAACACACGCATACACACAAACGCACGTAATATATAGAATATCATTCGTATTTTGTATTTTTAACATATCTACTCCAGTAGGGCAGTTATTGAACTGCGTATTTTATTGATATCTGTTTATGGAAACGTTACTTTATGAGAAATATAAGTGAGTACCGCACTAAATTTAAGTGTTCAAATACAAATGCACACACATGCACGCGCTCTCACTCATATGTATGTATGTATATATATATATATATATATATATATATATATATACTTGCATATATTTATATATATATGTGTATATATGTATATATATGTGTATATGTAGATATATGAATGTATATATATATATATATATATATATATATATATATATATGAAAGAAGGTTTGAAAATGCACTTATTTTTAAAAAATATTTATTTACTTAACCGGTTTCACTTTTTTAGAAAAAGATTATCAAAAGTCTTTGAGAATAATAAAAAATGTTAAAGAACAGTTCGAGAATTAAAATGCATATATAATTCTTTGATGATAAAATATATTTAAAGTATAAAGCTTTGTATGAACTTTGTATTGTTACATACTGATTATCACACATTCTCTGATATTAAAATGAAAATGTTAAAAACAGTGTATGAAAATACACATATGGAATAATACATATACATTTTCTTATACATATTCTTTGACAATCGAATAAAGTTGAAGAGGAACTGACCTGGCTTTTTCCTCTTGTGTATATTGAGGGAATGTTTTACTGTCTATATATATATATGCGTATAAAAAGGGATGATCAGTAGGTGGACATCCAATATGCTAGAAAGAGTTCATCGACGACCCAACCACAAAGAAAAAATCATGTTCTCCAGAAAAAAGATTCAGCATAAACCAGAGCATAGGCGGGCAGGACAAAATGAGAATTAATTGTGTAGCGGTTTCGCTATCAACTCTTTTACTTACGTTAAAACGTCCGTGGTTCTTCAGCACAAACGTTCTAAAATGAATATAAATTGCTGAACTATAGACCAATTGTCTTCATAAGATTTGACGTGCATACAGTTCTATTGATTACATCAGGGTTATTTTCAAATGTCTCAGCTGTGGCACGCTAAATTCCGGAAACAGTTCTGCAGAGTATAATTCACTGCAGTATGTGTTGCTGGCTAGAGAATATAATTTTTTAAAATTTATATTTATATATTCAGGTGATAAATTGAATATTAATTTCAATTTATTACCCTATATATATATATATATATATATATATATATATACATACATATATATATATATATATATATATATACTGAAGGTGATAAATTGTATATTAATTTAATTAACATCAATTTAAAACAAATGACCTAGCATATAAAAAAATCTGAAAATTTAGAAAATTTGTATTACATGCATATAAGAAGGGATGACCTCTAAGTGGACATCCGATATGCGAGAAAAATATCACCTACGATTTAACCATAAACGACGTTTTTACGTAAGTAAGAAATGAATTAATGGCGAAACACTGTCTACGATTAATTCTTTATTTTGTATATTTTCATTTGTCTTGCCCGCTTATGTTTTGGTGTTTGCTGAATTTTTTTCTGGAGAACATTATTTTCTTTGTGGTTAGATCTAGGTGATC
>NC_142932.1:70579870-70582370 GCF_046866305.1 Octopus bimaculoides | reverse complement strand
TCACATAGTTTATGTCAAGATCATTAAGGCTCGTTTATTTGGTAACGAAAGTAGCATCTTGATAATCGAACTACAAAGAAGATATTACGGTGAAGAGAGAAAACCATAACGTGTTTTCTTTTCCTTTTTTTTTTTGCATTGCAGGCGGAAAATCATTTCAATAAATCGCATACAGCTTTCGTCTTGTTTCAAAACAAAGCATGTGAAAATCATCTCACGTAACATTATTACATGTAAGCTATTTACATATTAAGATTTTAGCAACTTAAAAATCTTAGTAGATATGAAAATAGACATGGAGTAAAATAAAATATATTTTAATCAATGTGTCGAAAGACTTTGTATGGGCGGATAAGATGAGAGGATTGAGGACAGACTCCTCCTGCACAGTCAAGCAGACAACGAATCTTTGAAGTTCTATTTGGAAAAATAGACGCAGATGAAGTTACAAGTGCTTTCATCTACCTATTTATTAAAAATGAGTGCCTGCAGGGTAACAGAAATAAATAAGCTGAACAAAGTACTCGAGGTATGCGCCTGTAGAATGAATAACAATAGTTGTACGAAAGCTCGTGTCATTGGTGACGAGTATGAACCTGCTTCTATGGGTTTCGTTCCTAGTCTTCGTTGAAGTCTCTCCCGCTTAGTATTGCATCCTTCATGTATTCACGTATTTGGTCTATTATGCATGCATTTATTATCCCTAATTTCCACCTCTCCAATATTTACTCTCATTTTTCATGTAAGAAAATACAAATTCTAAGTTCTCCTTTTAATGTCCCCAATATCAAATGACCCTGAAACAAGACATTATTATTGCTATAATAAAAGGGCTAGCATGCAGAATCGTTAGCACGCAAAGAAAAATGCTTAGCGGCATTTCGTTCGTCTTTACGTTATGAATTCAAATTCCGAGGATGTCGACTTTGGACTTCGTGTTTCCGGAGTCGATAAATAGGTACCAGTTGAGTACTGGAGTCGATGTACAAAAATTTGAATTTATTATTTTCATTATAGTAGTAGTAGTAGTAGTAGTAGTAGTAGTAGTAGTAGTAGTAGTAGTAGTAGTAGAGTGCTGTAGAATGGAATATATATATATAACATGTATGTGTGGATCAGTAATTCGGTAATTAGGTGAAACACGGTAAGATGAAAATGAATATTATATACGAAATATTACTATATACACGTTCAAGTCATCACATATATATCCATTTATACATGTATATATGTATGTATGTTTGTGTGTATGCATGTATGTATGTATGTATTATGTATGTATGTATGTATTGTGTATGTATGTACGTATGTATGTATGTATGTATGTATGTATAAACAAAAGCCCAAGTCTCTTATAAATTACGTTCATTTTCTGCATAAACACATTTTCGCTTTTATCTTAGTTTACTTTCTTGACATCTCGTTATCTCCTTTTATTATATTTATTTTCCTGTTTACATATTTTTTTATTTTTTTTATTTTTCAATGATTTCTTGCTTCGTATTTAATATACTTATCTCTGATATGCAGTTTTATGTATCGTATCCTGAAAACAATTATCTCATCTACTTCATCATAACTCTAAACTACTGATATATTAACTTGCTTCCACATTGAGCCAAATATTATACTAGGAATAAAAAAAGAATAATATAAAACAAAAAAAAGCAAATTAATATAAATTTACTAGAAAATAAATAATAACAATAACAAACCATTAAGTTAATTTTTTTTTTTTTTCTTTAGAAAAGAGCATTTAATGTCGTTGACGTTTTATTTTGATTTATTGAGTTTCAATTTATTTTTATCGCTAAATGCTGCAACTTATAATTTTTGGTTTTATTTAATTCAATCTTTTTGTTGCTTTGAAATTGGTGCTATTATTTATTTGCATTTCTAGTTGTGTTTATATAATTTATTCTTTAAATTTTTTCACTTCAAATTACTTTGTAAGTCATGTTTGTTGCGTGGTGGTAGACGCCAGTGTGTGATATGTATTTCTAGTTATGTTTTGTATCACTTTGTTCGTCTTAATGATGAGCAGGTTCATTTCCATTGAGAATAAACTGGAAAATATATACATTACACGCTTTATGTGGACAAAAATATTTTGTCTCCTTCAAGAGTTAATAGTCTTCAAGTTGTAACACACTAACAGATTAAATATAAGATTCTGGTCTTCCGGAAACTTAATGGAGCTCATTTTCTAGGAAATATTCAAATTTGTAAGTCAGAGGCATGTGCATGCTCACACCTACATATACACATAATCACACACACACACCCCCGATGACACATCCATTTGCCCGTGTACACACGCGATATAGTACAAAAATGTAATATACACACATACTAACACACACATACTAACACACACATATACACATACACACTCATACACACACACATATCGTAACTGTTATGTTAATCTATCATATGTCCAAATTTGACCAAATGCGTTCTTTATCAATATTTATTTTTGATTGCGATAGCCGGTTCT
>NC_142932.1:70557370-70574870 GCF_046866305.1 Octopus bimaculoides | reverse complement strand
GCATGTGCCGCATCGGCTATCATTGCATTTGGATACAGTGAATGTTTGATTTTTGTTGCTGAGGTCAAACCTTGCCTTTGTTAATAGTTTTTTCAAGTTTTTAGGTTGTCTCTTACTGAGAGTTATATTTTGATCTGTAATGATATTTCTCAATTCCTTACTTTGTGCAAGGATCGGTAAGTTCGCTTTGGCGATATTAAAGATGTTCTGGTGGCATGGATTTTGTGTCACTATAAATGGAATGATCTTTTCCTGTTTGTCTTTTCTTTGCGGTGTCCTCAGTTGTTGTATGGGTATTGTATGGGTATGAAAGGAACAATAAGGATTCGAACGAATATGTACTGCATATAGAAATACATTACCAAAATAACGGTAGAAGCATTAGTAAACAGCACATCGATAATAAAGTAAACAAGCGTACAAATCCACACACTCAGACTCTGCAGAGTAAGTGCCATCGAAATAGGAAATACACTGTCTTTAAAAATGACAAAACAGGCGAGCACTAATACCAATAATCATTCGAAAACTACATTGTGGTATATAATCCCATTTGGGAAGCTGATGATTTCCAACCTCCCTAAATTGTTCTATACGGCGATAGAAAGATATTTTTCTAGAAAAAAAACAGATACTACAAAATATTTAATAAATATAACATAAATCTAACCTTTTCCGATAGCCGCGTTTTAGTACAAATAATAGCCGCTCATAATGCACGTAAACTACACATCTTCCAGAAGGATGTTGGTAGTCAGAATACAAATAATAAGATTACAGTAAATAGCAACAGTAAGGACATAAACGAGGATACCGTAATTGATAGGACAAGGCCAGAGAGGTATGATAACAGTAGAACTGAGAACCATAGGGAAGTGGCCCTGACGGGCATTGAAAGAGGAGGCCGAACTACTAGAAAGAGCAGTACCGAAACTAACAGCGGTTGGGGTACCAAAATAACATGGAAATTAGGATAAAAGAAGAGATGCTTAGAGAAGCCAACGATTTAATAAGTAATAGAAATAGACAAACTAGTTCAGTTAAATTCTAAATGTAAAACCAGGAACGTTGTCTACAGATGTAATGTAACATCCTAGGATAGAGAATCCCTTTATATTGGTGCTAACCCCCTATTTTTCAAAAAAATACTAGCTAATCACCTGAACTCCTATAAGAAAAGAATAAATTGTACAAGCCTAAGTAAACCTATTTGGTTATTTAAAGACAAAAACGTGAGTTATTTGATCGATTGAAAACTGATTAGGACTGCTAAGCCGTATAGAATAGGAGGAAAGAGATGAGACATCTGCCTAAATGAGCTTTACCAAACATTTAACTCAAAATACAAATTAATAAATAACAGACAAGTACAAGCACTGAGATGTATTCACACACACGCAAATGGACATTTAGGCAATATTAATGAATACATTACAATATGCAATGCTAATAAAGTGGGGACCAAACCACTAAAAGTGAATTTAAACAAACGAAAATATTTGTATGCAAACACCACACACTGTACTAATGGTAGGGAACACATCTATTAAGACATACTAAGAACGCTACAAAATTAACCCCAAAATTGACCTATTTTACAACATGACCCTAGCATCTGTCAACAGCAAGGTGAGTTTTAGGTTAGATTTTTGTAACTATAGATAGCAACAGCGCTACATTTTGTGGAATACTAAATAACAAACGTTCTTCAACAAGTTCATTTCGAATAAGACCAAACGGACTCACGCTAATGAAACTACACTGAAAATATTGCAAGGCTGCATCTGCAACAAATTGCTGTATCTGCAGTGTAAACACGTGTAGGTCATGGTGATGCACTATATATAAGTGTAAAATAGGGGATATAAATCTCCCCGTACTCATTATTACTATTAACGTCATGACAACGCTTTTTTTTTTTAATCCAGCACCTAGGTTGCATTGGCGGTAATTATTTCGGTTGAGATCTGCAATTAGCGCACGACAATGGTTCGGCGTATATTTACATCAACCGCTTTAACCTGTTTACGGCAGTGATTCATTCGGTTGCTGCGCGTGACCATGGTAATCCAGCCGATTGAGGTTAGCACTCAGTGAGAGATAACATTCGGAGTATATTTACGTCAACCGCTTTAGTGCAAGTACTGTTTATTTACCTAAACTACATCCCTGTGTAGGACGCCCATACGGTATTATTCCTGAATGAGATTACTAGACATCACAAGTCAGATCAACTTCATGTATTTACAATCACGAGAATTCGAAAATTGTCTTTAGTGTGGTAGAGTTCAAAACAGGGTACGACACACTGGAATATTACATTGTGAACTATGGCATCGAGTTTCCTTACGTTTCTCTTTTGCTTTATATACTGTACATCCGTTTGAAGCATTTGTCTTCTTGGTGACGTGGGTGGGGGACAGTGGTGGAAGATGCCCACGTCCCTTCACCATGTGATGAGGAGAGAGCCCGGTTAGGGACGTCCACACGTTCGTTCTTTGGCAAGTCTGTTGCTGTTATCACTTCACGGAACCATATATTTCTGAATGACAAACCATACCCCACACCACCAAGCATCCACCAAATCAAATGTGAGTTCACGACACCCATCAAATATATACAAGAACATTTTTTTGTACCATTTGACAAATTTTCTCATTGATTTATGTGTCGTCACCAGCTGATCTGAGCGATCGACACCACCCATCCCCTCATTGTATGAACCGACTAAACTCGGTTTCATTATTGCATTAACGTCCGCATCTTGTTTCCTAGTGTTCTTCATGCTTGCAGAATGCATTGTGGATAACATGCAGACGATTTTACTTGTCACGTCACACTAGAGCGAGAAAGGCACTATCGGTGCATCGGTACGCTGTTTCTCCCACGTAGTTTTATCTTGTGAAGACCAGCTAGCATATTTTTCCCGTGCATCCTCACAGTCCCGCAGGCATTAGTTTTCTTCACCTGTAAATGCAGCAAGTGTTCTGCACTGGAAATCTAGTTGTCCATATAATATTATAGTCTTTGTCAAACATGTTTTCATTCAGCGACAAAACGACATTAGTTGACGCTAGATTAGACGCTCGAAGATCCAATATGTCCTGACCAGTGTACTGTTTTAATTTTTCGTATACCCACAGGCTCTGCCAGTTGACTGGCATACTTTATAAACCTGGACTCCAAAGCGGGCACGTTTGTTTGGGTTGTATTGTTTGAATCGGAGCCTTCCCTTGAATTTCCATAAACTCTCGTCCATACAAATGTCCTCTTTGGGGACATACACTCTTCTGAAATTTTCAGCAACTTCGTCAACGATGGTACATATTTTGCACAATCTGTCATCTTAGTTCTTGCTTGAGTTGAAATGTAGATTTCGAATCAGCACAAAATATCGATCATGTAGCATCATTTCGGGAAAGAAAGGTGCCGACCTGACTAGATACCGATTCCAGTATGACTCCAGGGTTGGTTTCTTCACGATGCCCATCAGTATCAGCAGGACAAGCAGAACTTTGATTTTCTCCCCTGTGGTTGGAACTCAATCACCGCTATGCCTGGGTCTGATATACTTGGAATGGTTTTTAGTATAGTCATTCGTTTCATCACCTATATTTTCGAACATTTCATCCGTCAAAAACTCGTCAAAATGTCCAGTGGGGAACTTCCATGATCAAGGTTTGCCTTTATGCCAAGCGTACCAGTAAATCTATTCCATCTCCACCCTATATTTTGTTGTCCAGTGCGATTCAGTGCTGCACGCCTGTACCTTAAGTTCACCGGAATATTATCATTGCTCTCGTAATCATCTGATTCTGGACAAGGAAAATACACAATCTCCGAGTCATCGTCCAAACATGAAAAAACAACTAGTGGGGTGGTGGAGCTAGGTGTAACTTGGCGCGGCGACCGTAAATTCCATGAAATAGGACGGGACGACGAAGTTGACGGAGCCGGAATTGTAGGACGCGACGACCGTAAATTCGGCGAACAGGACGCTATGAAGAAGTTCACAGAGCCAGAGAGGCAGGACCAGCCTGTCCGGTTGTATATATTCACATGAAGCATCTAGTCGCCCTACTGGCAGATGGACCTGTACTAACTCAACTGAATTGATAGGTTCTAAGTCAGGCGGCATGTAATTACGTCGACCGATTAAAAACATATACATAGCGTGCGTAAATTTACAACAACCGTTTTAAAAGGGTTAGTATGATAGTGTACCCTACGGAACCTTTACAGTCTTAAGTAGATCACATAGAATTACGCAGCAAGAGAATTTACTGGTTACTAACAATTCATTGTAAGCAATGGCATTGGCTACTGACTGTTGTGGTTAGCCGGCATCTGGGACCAAACAGAAAGCTAACACCGTGTCTGCCTGGATAATATATCCCTACAGACTTTATATATATATATATATATATATATATATATATATATATATATATATATATATATATATATATATATATATATATATATATATATATATATATCAGTATATGCGAGTAGAAGGGGGCTGGCGTCATTGACGTGTGCGTGTGTGCATGTGTAGGTGTGTGCATGATGATGTGGGTGCTGGGAAGTGGTCATTGCTACTGTGTGGGGGTAGTGTTGTGTGGTGTGGTGTAGTGCTGTGTGATGTGGTGGTATGATGTGGTAGTGTGTGGTGTAGTCATGGTATTGGGGTGTGGAGGAGGCGAGAGTAGAGGAAGCAAGGGCGGGTGTCTAAGGGATGGGGTGGGGTGAGATGGGATGTATAGGGATGGTGGGGTTGGAATGTGTAGGGGTGGGTTAACGAGGGAGAGATGACGATGAAGGGAGAGATGACGATGAAGAGAGAAGGTGGAAGGGAGTAGGTGGATAGGAGTGAAGAGAGGCAGTAGATGTCAAAGTAACAGAGGAGAAGTGAACGGGAAGAAGTAGGTTTCAGAGGAAAAGAGGAGAGGTGGATGGGAGAAAGTAGGTGTGAGAGGAAGAGAGGAGAGAGGAAAAGAGGAGAGAGGAAGAGAGAAGAGAGGAAGAGAGGAGAGAGGAAGAGAGTACGATGAAAAGGGTGGGGGGGTGTTGAGCCTATGTGGTGCAAAGGAGCGAAGAGTGAATATTAATCTCTGCTAACGGTAAAATCTATTTGCCAACGTAAGTTGGCAGTCCTGCATAGGACAATCACAGGGAAACGTCTTTTCCAACTGGTTATCGATACATGACCTGTATCAGAAATATACTCTGAGCAAGGGTTCGTACTACACCCTCCTAGCCACTAGCAGTATCAACAGACTAATGGTTTCTGGGCAATTTCCCGTCCCAGCACACATGTATTGCTTCATCACATTTCCAACAGGCAGGACACTTCACCATATACAAAACTGTGTAGAACGCATTTACTACCCTTTAAAATAAAAGGTGGGAGGAAAATATGATCAAAGAAATATCTTACAATCATCATTGCTACGTGTTTGAACAGTAAAGGCAAATGAAGTTATACTATTAGGTTGTCAAGAAAGTTTATGCAGTTTTTAACCTTTAAATTCAGATGCACATATCTTGGCTCAAACAAAAGTTTATTAATCGAAATAAACATCATCAGAATCCACACACTTTTACTAACGCGAAACAAGTTTATTTATGCCAGTAGCGTAAAATCCTGCGGTCTGGTGGCGAGGAAGTCGTTGAAGGCGTGTTTGGCATCGTCTTGGTTTTTGAATCATTTCTCAGGCAGAAAGTTGTTGAGATGCTTGAAAAAGTGATAGTCGGTAGGCAAGAGATCTGGTGAGTATGGCAAATGAGGCTGAGTTTCGTGGCCCAATTCGTTCAAATTCTGCAGGGTCAGTTGTGCGACGTGCAGCCGAGCGTTGTTGTGAAGAAGAATTGGTCCTGTTCTATTGACCAATGCTGGCTGTTGTCGTAGTTTCTTATGCATTTCATCCATTTACTGACAGTACTTCTCCGCCGTAATGGTTTCGCCTGGATTCAAAGAGCTGTGATGGAAGAGACCGGCCACAGACCACCAAACAGTCACCATGACCTTCTTTGGATGCAACTTTGGGTTCGGGATGTCCCGTGGAGCTTCGTTGGCGTCCAAGCACTGAACTGAGAGTCGCCGGTTGTCGCATATAATCCACTTTTCATCGGAAGACAATCCGGTTGAGAAACGGGTCGGTCTTGTTGCGTAAAAGAAGGGAAGACGACTCTTCAAAACGGTTTTTTGGGGGGTCTGTCGTTCAATTCGTGCGGCACCCATTTCTCAAGTTTTTTTGTTTTTCTAATCTCTTTCAAGTGGTTGGAAATTGCCGTATACGTTACATATAATTCAGAATCAAGCTCTTGAACAATTGTGCATGGATTGACTTCGACTGAGGCTCTTAGTTGATCGTTGTCAACATCCGATGGCCGACCACTACGCTTATCATGTTCAAGACTCTCACCACCGCTACGAAATTTCTTTAACCACCATTGTGCTGTACGTTCATTAGTGGCTCCTGGGACAAACTCATCGTTGATATGGCGAGCTGTTTCAGCAGCTCTTGGGCCTAGCTTTAAACTGGAATAAGAAAATTGTGCGAATTTGCTTTTTGTCCATGTTGCGGAACAAATGTCCTTATTATTCGAAAAGAAAAAGTCTAACACAATTAGATAGAGCGAAACACGGGCTTTGCTATGATATATGAAGTCAAAGTAATTTAACGAAAATTAGTTTTAAAATACATCATTCAAAACCAAAATTAAAATACCGCAAGATCTTTCTTGGCAAACTAATAGATAGCATGCAAGACAAATTCTTAAGGATCTGATGATGGCTATGAGGCAGGAACACGGTGGTCCGTATAGTTTCCGTCTTCCAATTTCCTTTCTAAAGTGTTTTGTCTAACTTAATCTACATTGTATCACACTTGCCTTAGATGGTACACAATGAGATCTGAAGCAGAACCATGTGTTTCCTAATCAAACTTCTTAATGAAGAAGTGTAATAAATTCTCTATACTTTAAATATTGTTCACCTCAAAAAAGCAAAACAAAATAAACAAAAAAATGAGAGCGAGAGAGAGAGAGAGAGAGAGAGAGAGAGAGAGAGAGAGAGAGAGAGAGAGAGAGAGAGAGAGAGAGAGAGAGAGAGCGAGAGAGATAGAGAAGTCAAACAAGACGATGTTACGATTAATACATTGCCAAACAACGATTTGCTTTAGTCTACCGACATCAAATCTGTAGCGCTAATATAGTGTTTTTGACATAAGGACGTTAACGTTCTCATTCAGAAATTGGCTGAGAGCCTCCTGGATGAGAATTATTGTGGCATCGTAGCTATCTAGTAACAAATATCCACTCTGTGCTTCAAAAGAAACAGCCATTAATGTCATGTAAAATAAACATTTATAGGTTTTGAGTAGAGACAGAGTATTAGCTAATTTTATCTTTAAGTTTTAAGTTGTCAGCCAGATTTATAAACGGGTAATTATAAAGTCTAAACATTTACTTCAAAAGACAACTTCTGCTTTGAAATTTCTCATTTTCTGTACATATCTCTATTTACGTGTGGTGTGTGGGTACGGCGTTTGCGTGCTCATGTATGCGTATGTGTGCGTGTGTGTGTATTTGTGTGCGAATGTGTGTGCTTGTGTCGGCATCTTTGTGTATGTACGCATATATGACTATTCCATTCTATAAATTTGGAAGCACTGACATTCTATCAGTCTCTGTTATCTCAATTTCTCTCTTCTTTCTGCATCTCTCTCTCTATATATATATATATGTGTGTGTGTGTGTGTGTGTGTGTGTGTGTGTGTGTGTGTGTGTGTGTATGTGTGTGTGTGTGTGTGTGTGTGTGTGTGTATGTGTGTGTGCGTGCACAGTCATGCAAGAAGTAAATAGACACATTTAATTTTCCAAAATTTCTGATCTAAGCGTCTTAATACTTTCAGCGGTGTAGAATTCACAATGTAATTATTCTTTTTCATTCCAGGTGCATTATATTAAACATTTGCGAAGAGTAACCATGACAGTAGAACTGTCACATTTTCAAAGAGGTCGTATTGTTGGGCAATCTGAGGCTGGTCTTAGCCAGCGAAAAATTGCTGAAAAATCTTCAAATTCCTCTTGCTACTGTTGATAGAATTATAGTGCAATTCAAAAGGCAAAGAAAAGAATCAACAGATTCTCGTCCCGGCCGAGGAAGCTTTGCTGTTTGTAGAGAACTGTGGAAAACGAAACCCGTTCGAAGGCTTCTTACATTGCAAAACAGCAAGAAGTTAGTCCAAAAAACGCGTGTTTCACATCTGCATAAACTTGGGTATTATAGACGAGCAGTTAGAAGGAAACGTCTCCTTCAACCAATTAATATCATGAAAAGAAAGAAATGGGCTAAGGAGATTCCATAAAAATCCAGTTCATTTTGGGATAGAGTGATTTTCTCTGATTAATCCAGATTTGCATTATTTTCAGACAGTAGACGTGGTTTGGAGGCTTCCCAATCAAGAATATGATTTGAAACGGCTCCAACCATCTGTGAAACATAGCGGTATCTCTGTAATGGTATGGGGAGCTGTCACCAGCAATGGTTGTTCTGAGCTGATCGAATGTGTCGGAACCATAAACTCTGAAAAATACAACGAAATACTTAAGCAAGGAATACTTCCGATGTATTCACACGATAACATAAGGAAAAATGAGTTTTTTTCATAGAAGATGCCAGCGAAAAGGAATCAACAATGGCTGACTGAAAATGGGATCAAAAAGCTTCCTTGGCCGATCCAATCTCTTGACATGAATGCAATTGAAAATCTTTGGAGCATACTAGATAGAACTATACGAACATCTCGACAAACCTAAATCTAATTTGTTGCGTGAAAAGTGGGCAGAAATTCCACAAGAGACAGTCATAAAGCTCACCATTTCAATGCCAAAAAGAGTTTCTGAATAAAAAACTGCAAAGGGAATGTCAATTTCAATTGTTGGCTTTGCGTATTAAATAAAAGATTTTGAAAATTAAAGGTGTCTATTTACTTCATGCATGTATGTGTTTATATATATATATATATATATATGTGTGTGTGTGTGTGTGTGTGTGTGTGTGTGTGTCTGTGTGTGTGTGTGTGTGTGTGTATCTATTTATCGATCTATCTATACATTTATATATATGTATTCATATATGTGCCATGACAGATCGCTAACCACTACACATTTTTTCTTTCCTCTTTTCTCTCCTTTTTCCCTCCTTTTTTCGCTCCTTTTTTTCTCTCCTCGTTTCTCTCCTTATTTCTTCATGTGTTCCTTTCTGTGGAAGAGCGTAGGCTCGAAACGTTAAAGACTTATTCACTTCCCGAGCGTTATACTAATACATCTGTTAATTCAGAATTCATAATACAAAATAGTAATAATAATAAACGAAAATACAATATTTGCCACGTTTATGAAAGGAGATAAATTCTACCACGTGCGTTGAAGGAAACTACGAAAGGGCTTCTGAGTAACGACATTCTTTGTTTCCTGGTTTGGGGCGCAGACAAATAAATCTTGCAAACTACTTACCCTGGAGTAACCAACATAAAGTTGACCATGAGAAAAGCAAGCCAGTAGATTGCAAAGACGGACCTTGAGCTGTATTAATATACACTGCAAATCAAAATCGCACTGGAATTTTTACCTCAAATGGCATGCCTGTTGGTTTCATTGGAATTCTGGGAATGAAAGCCTCTTTCCCGGAGGCACATCCACTGATGATGGTAGCTTCAGTCACATTAGGTGCTAATGTTTTCACAATCAAACTTGTCCCATTGCATAATTTAGGAGGATCTAAATTTCTTAGAAGCAACTCTGTTGCGTAATGGACAGCTTGATTTTCATCAAGGACTGAAGAGTTCTACCTCTTAATGACTGCTGGAATCTTATTCGTTAATTCATAGTTTATCCTTGCTACTGTCTCATTTTTGGGGGCAAGAATTGTACTTTCACACAACAATTTATGTGAATTATGATTAATACTTAAGTCTGGAAATACCCTGTTTTTCATCTAAGCTGAGGAATTCAGCATGATAGCAATATGAGCCAAATTGTTATCACCATTCCCATAAATTGGTACTTTCCCATTTCCTAATTGGAGGAACCAGGTTGAGAAATGTTTTGCTCGTTGGTCTCCATGTAATAAAGAGTGTACGTTAGTATTGAGGGAAAAATTCAGTACTTTATTCTAGAGGTGTCAAGATTTAATGCATGCTTTTATTTCATAAGATCTTGTTCATCTCAGAATGACTAGTAATGTCAGTCTGAAGTCTCCTGATAAAACTAATGTAACTCCTCCCCTAGATTTATTGTTTTCTCTGATGTTCTGTAAGAGCTTCCATTGCACATCTGACATGGTACATGGTACATTCATCCCAAATTCTTATTTCTTTATTGTCCACAAGGGGCTAAACATAGAGGGGACAAAGAAGGATGGTGTAGCCGTTTTCGTGTGAAAAGTGAATACACACATCTCTATTTTATATATTAGATATACATACATACATACATACATACATACACACTGATATATATATTCATACATATATATATATATATATATATATATATATATATATATATATATATATATATATATATATATATATATATATAGACTATATGAAAGCAACACCTGCATACAAGTTTACATACAAAATATATTTGTACAAATGTACATCACAGAAGCATACGGCTGCACACTCACACACAGTATACGCACTCATAATCACTCGGAAATGATACATTCGTCCCTCATCTAAAAATACTCACAAAAGTCTTGATCTCTAAAAATGTTTCAATTGTAAAACGTATTAGCCTTCCCCCCACCCTATCACTATACATGCCTCAAGATTTTCAGTTCATTTCCTAAAGACGTTATTGTTGCTATGTATTTGTCCAATTATTTTCCAAGAAATGGAGAATAAATGGAGAAATTCGGAATATTACATTCGTTTCCAGTAAATCCATCGTATATTGGTCCGGAATTGTCAAAGTATGAAATAAGGTAACTGTTTAAATTAATTTTACTAATAAAGTATATTCCCTTTCGTATATTTCTTTCCGTTAGAATAATTCTATCTATTGCCTTGTATCTAAGGACGGAAAGAATAGATATTTTTCAATTTCATAATTTTGGTCAAATGAGAAAAGTTTCGAGTTTCGAGATATCTTTTTGATAAAATCATACTCCAGTTTGGAATTGTATTCTGATTTGAATCTGGTTTTGCAATTACTGCTTGATTTATTCCACAGGTTTTCTTGTTCCTTTATTTTCGAGAAAGTAATTATCTTTGGAAATTGGGCTTTGATGTTTACATAATCCGTTTTAAAACTTATCTCTTGTTTCACGTATTAGCAATATATCAAATCTAGACAGAAACAATGGAATACCTATTTATCTTGGAATTTTCATATTTCAATTCTGGAAACTAGTCAATGTAATTGTTTCCTTTCATATAAAATAGATTTTGAAAAGTCAATTTTGTTGATGATTCATATATTAGCATATATTTTCAAACCTGCGTGATGAAATCTAAACCCAATCTGTTTTTTCTTTAAATTTATGTTGTCATTAAGCGCAATTCGCATTCATAGCTAACCAGATGGTCATTGCAATCCAAGTTGATATATTAGTTAAATATATATCCACATTGCTACTGAGACAAAAACAAGGCGCAATTTAAACCGAATATTTAAAACACATGTTGAGGTTCAATTTATTCTCAGAAATAAAATTGTTTGGGAGAAAATAATTTGCAGCTTGAAGGAATAATAAAATAGTCGAACATCTTTAACATACAAATAGGAAAGAAAATACTCCACCATCTCTTTCTTTCACATTTTATTTTTATCTGTCAGCTTGTCTGTGTGTGTGTGTCCGTTTTTTGCGTATGTGTGGTTGTGTGTTTGTGTGTGTGCGTGTGTGTGTAAACAGAAAACGTGAAATTGTTTACATGATAGCTACTCTATCTCATGTACATTTCGTTAACATTTCAATAACATCTCATTACGCACAAAACGTAAATAACACACTCAAATATTATTGTTAAACATTCAGAGACTTGTAACTCTCATTATAGGATTCTTAAAAGTTAACATAGTCACCAATTGTAAAAGAGTAGCATAGTCACCAATAGTAAAAGAGGTGGCTGACTGTGTAAAGGTCACACATCTCGGATGATTTCATAATTAGTCTTGATTCTGGAATCTATGTTGACTAATAAACATGATTTGTCAGGAAATATGCATAAGATACAGTAAGTAGGCATCTTATGAACAATGTCTCATATAGTTTTTTTTTTCTACATATACTCTGAGAAGTAGCCAAACTCCGGACTCATGTATATGAATGCAAGACATAAATTATACGCACTCTTCATTCTGTAATTTATTAAAACAAAAGCAGAGGTTAAACAATCACATCATTTTCGACATAATCTCCTTGTTTTCGATGCACTACTTTCAGTGTTCACTTTTTTGCTTATTCTATCTCAGAAGAAAGCTTTTGGCAGGTCGCAGAGCATGTTATGGGGCACTTCTTTGTCTGTAGCAGATCGACGACCTTGTAAACAACGTTCGAGCGATCCAAAGAGGGGTAGTCGAAAGGGTTGAGATCTGGATGTATACTAGGGTGAGTCAAAACGTAATGCCATTTTGTTTAGGACAGGCATAATTACCAACACTGGAACATGTAAGATACATCAAAGTGACGCTGGTCCTCTGTGGACCACATCCCTACTTCTCAACATAGTCACTGTTTCTGTCAATAGCAATGTTCCACCTTCGAATGAGAGCATGCATCCCTGCGCTGTAAAATATTCTGCTGACTGTTCTTTCAGCCACTTCTTCACTAAAGTGTTCACTTCCTCGTCACTGGAATAATGTTTGCCTCTCAAACCCTCTTTCATGGGGCCGAAGAGAGGATAGTCCAGTTCCAATTTATTACTGTTAGTTTTATGTATTGTTACATAAAGAAAAGGATCATGCATTAACGCAATACTTTTAAGTAGTGTAACAAATATCTTATAATTTCGCTGGTTAAATTTTGACATTATCACTTCAGTTTCTGAATATTCGCTTTCATCACACTTTCGTCATGAAGGCGAGCAAGGCTAAACATTGAAGTAACTGCCAATCTTTGGATTTATATAAGGTACTCTACTAAAAGGTATTGCTTTTCACTCTATAAATAAGACTCACAAAACTCTCTCACACACACACAGTAATTACATTAACAAAACATTGTATATATGCGGACAAGTATGTATTTATATACATATGGAGTGGGTTGTGAATTTATGTACATGTGTATCTATGTGCATATATATATTTGTGTATGCGTGTCTGTTTGAAATTGCATAAAATATTTTGCAATATTACAGTGTTATGTAAAATTTTTGTCCAAAAGTTCATGTAACTGAAGTAAAATAAGTATGTAATATATAATAAGTTGACACTGAATATTTTATGTCTTCAGGTATTCTGCCAGACATCAACAACCACAAGTAACATAAAGTGAGAAGTAATAAACAGTGCAAGGTGAGTATTATGTTTAATTTATATTCGCTATATTATAGCTAATGGGTCCGTGTCACATTGACATTTTAAAGGCACTGAATGACCGAAGTCTTGCAGAAGTCTATTTTTTGCTACAAAGTATTACTTACCTCATATTTCGATTTTCTTCTCATAATATATAGACGTTGAGTTTTGTATTAATTAGTTTCAACAAAGGAGATATCAATCAATTAATGACTGTCATATTCGACAATTCTTTTCTTTAACATCAGAACCTACCTGATAATGGCAATAATTATACGTGTGTTTATGTGTATACATGCATACAAACAAACGTACACACGAACGCACGCACATACAGATATGAATATATAAGTGTGTATATATATATATATACACGCACAGAACACTTATACTTTCATATATGTATGTATGTATGTCCCTCTCTTTCTCTTCCTCTCTCTCTCCCTATCTCTCTCTCTCTCTCTCTCTCTCTCTCTCTCTCTCTATATATATATATATATATATATATATATATATATATATATATATGTGTGTGTGTGTGTGTGTGTGTGTGTGTGCGTGTGTGTGTGTGTGTGTGTGTGTGTGTGTGCGTGTATAAAAACCCTTGATACATCCATGTAGTGAAACGCACCACCTGTTTGTTTACTTTATTTGAAAAAAGTGAAAAATATTTCTTGAATATATATCTTGCGGCTCATATCTCTTTACACTTATTCTGTTGCTTGCCACCTCTACTCTTACTCTATCACATTCTCCTCCCTTACTCTCTCTCTCTCTCTTTGCCCTTGTTTACCTCCCTTGTATCTTTCACTTCTCTCTCTTTTACTTTGTTTCTCCACCCCCACTCCCCTTTAAAGGTCTCTTAATGGAAATTACAAGGAAACTTTATCAGCAAAATAATTTCGGTTAAAAGTCTTAATTACTGGGAACGTCTCAAATTTCGGCGTCTCTCCTCTGTTGAACGTTTAAGACAGAGACATACTCTCATACACGTATGGGAAATGCTGTAGGGGCATGTTCCAAAATTTGGAAGTAGAAAGAGCTTAATGCACAAAGTAGGTAATGTCAGTTTGCAAATATATTACTTTCGAAATCACGAGCATAAACGTTTTTGTACCAGTGTGATAATTAGATGTCCTCAATTGTTAACAAAACAAAACAGACTTACAACGGATCTCTACCAAAACATTCAAACGAACATTGGATAACCTCCTAACGACGATACCGGACCAGCTAAATATTCAACGATACACTGAGGCAAAACACACAACTCCCAGCCATGAAGCGACAAAACTGTTTGAAACGGAATCAAGGTGGTGCTCCAGCATCGCCGCAGTTCTCGGGTTGATAACATTAAAACAATAAAAATATAAAGATTTTGTTTTCTCTCGTTCTGTCCTTCTTATTACGTGTATGTGTGTGTGTGTGTGTGTGTGTGTGTCAGTGTTCGCCTGCGTGTTCGAGCGTGTGTCCGTTAGTGCGTGTGTGCATGTATATACACATATATTTGTCTCTAAATGCGTAAAGGCAAGCATCGATACACAATCACACACTAACTCTCTTTCTCTCTCTCTCTCACACAAACATTAAATAATTAAACATTTTTTCTTGGATAAGATCTTAAACATGAGAATTATTAACTTTAAAACGGTTAAGTTTATATTTAGGAAAATCGTATTTGATTACTGAGAAAAATAATCATTAGCCTTAATCCTAATGAAATAAAATTGCATTTTACAGGAACGTTCATGCTAAATTTATTTAATTTAGCGTATTAACTAAATTACAATTAATTATCGAATACTAGTCATTTTTGTACACAACATATCACATGTTATAAATAAATATAATTTTGCAAATCTGCAACTTATAAACGTCATCGCTGATAACTTGAATGCATCTTGTGTTCAATTTTAGAACATCACTTTGGTATGAGCTCTCATATCAGTGTGTAATTAGAAGATATTACTAATTTAAGAATATGGTTTAATGACAGTTTTTAAGCGTAAGCGATATTTCCTATAAATAAAATATTGATTTGTCAAGTAGACAAACTTTCTGATATATTTTAGATAATCAACTCTTATCCAGGGTTATTGTTACTCTGATGCATTAGCTTCAATGTGTAATGAGAACTGAACTGATGCCTACTTCATATAATGTCTCGATTAAATTTGATCACCTTTCTATATATGTAATATAGTTGTTATATATCCTTGTTGTATCTGTGTCTAGAGAGAAGGCGCAGAGCCCATGTTTTCAAGATCTCCGATATCGGGAATAGTGTGGGCTTAATGCTCCTAATTTCCAGTTTAGGCACTTATGCCTGAAAATCATGATTAATTTGAAGACTGTAGGGATCTCATGTCCTGGAAAGTAAGAGTGGTGCATATTGATTAGTGTGTAAGACCAGAAGGCTGGATGTAACAGTGTGACAGGGATTGAATGATGAGTGATTCAACCAACTCCAAAAAGCAGAAACGTTATAGTAGCAATTGTAAATTGGAAAGAGAAAGCAACATACATGTGAACTAGAGGTTGAGCGTTTTCAGTTAGGGTTGGATAACAAACAGTCCATTGATATTTAATCACTACATCCTGGATGACATTCTTTCTCTAATGCGATCCAGAAAGTTTGTGTAGATTGCAAGACAATGTGGGAGTAGTATTATAAATTGCACCTTACTAATTCTTGTAAGAATTACTAAGATATTTGGGTGAGAAATATCTTACTAAAGATACTTAGTAAGGTATTTGAGTGACAAATGCGCTCTGATCCTGCGAATGAACACATGTTTCGATGTTATCCTACCTATGCGAAAGATTGCTTTCACCAGTTAAATTCCTCGGTGATAGCGAGACCCAGCACTTGATGCGGCTGTGGTTGTTCCAGCTGAGTACTGTTCGTGTTCATATCGTGTACAGTGCTTTATTCCTTCAGGTGAGTTATGTCTATGCTCATGCTACTAAACATAAATATTCTCTGCTTTTCACTGTTCGAAATGTGGCTGATAAAGAGCGGAAATCGACATTCGCACGTGAGTCTTCCACGTAATGAAAAGTGGGTCAATATTTATAGAGTATCTGCGTCTTTAAATACGTATGTTTGCAACCCTATACTATCTCCATTCTGTTATATCCCTCGTGTCTCTTACAATGAAATAATAGCTCTCAGTCTGCTGAAACAAATTCGTGTGGTAGAAAAAGCTACTTAATACTGAGGTCACCGTCAGCCATACAATTTGATCCAATATTACTTTCTTTCGCCCATTCTCCCTTGCATTCCTAAATACTAAGCCTGTAGAAACGTTGAAATGACAGGCGGCTTGCTGGCGGAAATTTCAGTTCTGGCCTTGTCCAAACTGCTCGAAGTTTTATCACAACCTCGTTTTCCCAGACAGAGAAACAGGAAAGAGAGATTCAGTGATAATGAGAGAGAAAGAGAAAGAAACAGTTGCAATTACCTCAATACAGATCTGGTACTTTATTTTTCGACTCTATAAAGAAGAAAAAAGGATAAGACAACGTCAGAATTTTTTAACACGGAGCCAGAAGTTAAGGAGCAGATGATGGTATCGCACTCTAACAAATCAGTCAATTTACAGTCAACACAGAAAGTTATCAGAGAGTTAATGTTGTAAATCATAATATTTCTATCTACTGTCATGTTAAATAAAAATATCTGTTGCTGTCACAAATATAGTTTAATAATGGATATACAAAATCGAATTCTGAGGCGATCAAAATGTATTTTGGTATGGTAATTTAACCATCAGTTAGATTTTGAGTTGTATTAGACAGAACTTAACAACGGCTCCTTGATAAATACTCGCTTGACTGGAGATTGATTGATCTAACATGAGGCAGCTTGTTTACATACATGATATAATCATGTTCATTGATTGAAGATTTAGCACAGCGAAATGTAGCAACATATTAATTATGAGATAATTAAATTCTA
>NC_142932.1:70494870-70554870 GCF_046866305.1 Octopus bimaculoides | reverse complement strand
TGGCTTATCGACACACGACTGTGTCCTGTTTGCCAAGGGAAGTTATCCCTCTCACCTCGGTCAGCAGCACGAACGTATCCGGATTTCAGGGTTATTTCCCTTCGTCGGCGTTCGACAGCTGATGACCTTGGTGAGAGAGACAAAAACCTGGCAAACCTTATATCTTCTTTTCCAGTGAAATTCTTCACTGATATTGAAAAGGTGAAAACAAGCAATGTTAATTCTCTAAATGAAGTATTAACAGTAACTGCACGATAAAGTGTAGTATATTGCCACTTAAGTGTGGCTGACCCCTAGGGGTGGATGTTACTGTTGCTTTTAGCCCCAGGAGGACATCTCCTCCAGCTGGCTTATCGACACACGACTGTGTCCTGTTTGCCAAGTGAAGTTATCCCTCTCACCAAGGTCAGCAGCACGAACGTATCCGGATTTCAGGGTTATTTCCCTTCGTCGGCGTTCGACAGCTGATGACCTTGGTGAGAGAGACAAAAACCTGGCAAACCTTATATCTTCTTTTCCAGTGAAATTCTTCACTGATATTGAAAAGGTGAAAACAAGCAATGTTAATTCTCTAAATGAAGTATTAACAGTAACTGCACGATAAAGTGTAGTATATTGCCACTTAAGTGTGGCTGACCCCTAGGGGTGGATGTTACTGTTGCTTTTAGCCCCAGGAGGACATCTCCTCCAGCTGGCGTATCGACACACGACTGTGTCCTGTTTGCCAAGGGAAGTTATCCCTCTCACCTCGGTCAGCAGCACGAACGTTTCCGGATTTCAGGGTTATTTCCCTTCGTCGGCGTTCGACAGCTGATGACCTTGGTGAGAGAGACAAAAACCTGGCAAACCTTATATCTTCTTTTCCAGTGAAATTCTTCACTGATATTGAAAAGGTGAAAACAAGCAATGTTAATTCTCTAAATGAAGTATTAACAGTAACTGCATGATAAAGTGTAGTATATTGCCATTTAAGTGTGGCTGACCCCTAGGGGTGGATGTTACTGTTGCTTTTAGCCCCAGGAGGACATCTCCTCCAGCTGGCTTATCGACACACGACTGTGTCCTGTTTGCCAAGGGAAGTTATCCCTCTCACCTCGGTCAGCAGCACGAACGTATCCGGATTTCAGGGTTATTTCCCTTCGTCGGCGTTCGACAGCTGATGACCTTGGTGAGAGAGACAAAAACCTGGCAAACCTTATATCTTCTTTTCCAGTGAAATTCTTCACTGATATTGAAAAGGTGAAAACAAGCAATGTTAATTCTCTAAATGAAGTATTAACAGTAACTGCACGATAAAGTGTAGTATATTGCCACTTAAGTGTGGCTGACCCCTAGGGGTGGATGTTACTGTTGCTTTTAGCCCCAGGAGGACATCTCCTCCAGTTGGCTTATCGACACACGACTGTGTCCTGTTTGCCAAGGGAAGTTATCCCTCTCACCTCGGTCAGCAGCACGAACGTATCCGGATTTCAGGGTTATTTCCCTTCGTCGGCGTTCGACAGCTGATGACCTTGGTGAGAGAGACAAAAACCTGGCAAACCTTATATCTTCTTTTCCAGTGAAATTCTTCACTGATATTGAAAAGGTGAAAACAAGCAATGTTAATTCTCTAAATGAAGTATTAACAGTAACTGCACGATAAAGTGTAGTATATTGCCACTTAAGTGTGGCTGACCCCTAGGGGTGGATGTTACTGTTGCTTTGCTTTTAGCCCCAGGAGGACATCTCCTCCAGTTGGCTTATCGACACACGACTGTGTCCTGTTTGCCAAGGGAAGTTATCCCTCTCACCTCGGTCAGCAGCACGAACGTATCCGGATTTCAGGGTTATTTCCCTTCGTCGGCGTTCGACAGCTGATGACCTTGGTGAGAGAGACAAAAACCTGGCAAACCTTATATCTTCTTTTCCAGTGAAATTCTTCACTGATATTGAAAAGGTGAAAACAAGCAATGTTAATTCTCTAAATGAAGTATTAACAGTAACTGCACGATAAAGTGTAGTATATTGCCACTTAAGTGTGGCTGACCCCTAGGGGTGGATGTTACTGTTGCTTTTAGCCCCAGGAGGACATCTCCTCCAGCTGGCTTATCGACACACGACTGTGTCCTGTTTGCCAAGTGAAGTTATCCCTCTCACCAAGGTCAGCAGCACGAACGTATCCGGATTTCAGGGTTATTTCCCTTCGTCGGCGTTCGACAGCTGATGACCTTGGTGAGAGGGATAACTTCCCTTGGCAAACAGGACACAGTCGTGTGTCGATAAGCCAGCTGGAGGAGATGTCCTCCTGGGGCTAAAAGCAACAGTAACATCCACCCCTAGGGGTCAGCCACACTTAAGTGGCAATATACTACACTTTATCGTGCAGTTACTGTTAATACTTCATTTAGAGAATTAACATTGCTTGTTTTCACCTTTTCAATATCAGTGAAGAATTTCACTGGAAAAGAAGATATAAGGTTTGCCAGGTTTTTGTCTCTCTCACCAAGGTCATCAGCTGTCGAACGCCGACGAAGGGAAATAACCCTGAAATCCGGATACGTTCGTGCTGCTGACCGAGGTGAGAGGGATAACTTCCCTTGGCAAACAGGACACAGTCGTGTGTCGATAAGCCAGCTGGAGGAGATGTCCTCCTGGGGCTAAAAGCAACAGTAACATCCACCCCTAGGGGTCAGCCACACTTAAGTGGCAATATACTACACTTTATCGTGCAGTTACTGTTAATACTTCATTTAGAGAATTAACATTGCTTATATATATATATATATATATGTATGTATATATATATATAATATGCGTGTGTGTGTGTCTGTGTATGTGTGAATGTATGGATGCATGTATACATGTGTCTTTGTATACATCACACAGTGTATATATTGAAATATATAGTGAGTGACTACAAGAAAACATGAAGTGTATTAATCAGTACATATGCAGGCGAGGAATATTATTGATATACTCTCACTTAACGCCAAAAAATCTTTAAGTTTAGCCAACATAGTATGAATAATACCTTCTCTGTCTGTCTCTCTCATTCTGTTTGTATGTGAGTGTATATATATGAATATGTATACATTTATTTCTATATTTATATTTATAGTTATATTAATATATAGACATGTTGTGTAGGATGTGTGTGTAGGATGACTTCAAAAGATTTAAATACGCAGAATGAATTATTATAAAGTTAATATTTATTTTCAAAATTTAGAAGAATCTATAGAGACAGTTTAATAGTTTTTGATCATCAGGTTCAAACAAAATCCAGACATGATAATCCAGGCATGATAATAGGAAGCAATGGAATCGGAAACACGACGAAAAATTCCTTTCGGATCTAGTGCTCGCTTTTGTTAGTCGACTTCGACGACTTGGAAACCTAAAATAAAGTTGTAAGATTTTAAAGTTTCCATTTACAAAACATTTTAGTGGTATGAGGTTCACTTAGTGTTTATTGTACACCATTGACAATCATTTTCCAGTACAGCTGTTTGCAAACATTATTACGGTAGTCCTTTCTGTTGTATTACGATGAAAATATATTAATGCCCCATGTTGCTAGAAAGAAAACTGCACATCTTTGAGGGCTAACTTAAATGTTTGGCAAGACAATAGTCACTGGTGACGAGAAATACGTTCTCTAAAAAAATGTCAAGCGCCGAAGACTGTGCTGTGGGTAGAGCAAGGAGAAACACGAACACCCTAGGCTAAAGAAGGTCTTCACACACGTAGGGTGTTGTTATCTTGTAGGATACAGAGTGTTTAGTCCACTTTGAACTTTTAAACCCAAAGCAAACAATAACTAAAGAGATACACTGCGAGCAGTTTTAGTGGTTTAAATCAGCTCTACAAGAAAAACGATCATCCTTGGTTCCAAGACTAAAGGTGTTCTTCCATCAGTATAATGCTCGGCCACATACAGCGAGGATGATATTCCAAAGGCTAGAGCAGTTTGAATGGGCAACTATGCCTCAACCACCATATTCACAGGACACTGTCCCATCTAATTATCATTTATTCCGTATTCTTCAAAATCATTTGGACGGAGAAAATATGAATTCTGTAGACGAGGTCAGATAGGTACTTGAGGAGTATTTTTCGTTACGGAGAAGTGAATTTTGGAATTGTGGCTTTGATGAAGTAGATGGGAAAGCATTGGACAAAATGAAGGAGAGTATATTTTAGATTAAAAAGAACTTCGTCTATCTTCATTTAGAAAAAATAAATGACATATAAGCAAAATGCATCATTTATAGGATAAGCAATATATATGCAATAAGAAGAATGGGATGAGCAAGTCCTTTTACAACTTGAATGTACAACTGTAATTGTTTCATCTTAATTCAAAATAATGACATTTGTAGCATTTAATTAATACTACATGCAAATATTGATTACTTTCCATGTGTTATTCAAATGAACTCTCATAACGCATACTGAATAAGATTGTTCAGAATTGCGTATAAAATATTTGCTGTCGTTCTCTTAAAAACCAATGAATATATACATATAACAATGGCGGTGGTCGCACGATTACATTTACATAATACGAAAAACCATCATCGAAAACTGGGGCATTATCATGTATATATTATTTACTTTTTTTTTGTCCCTGCGCAATAAGGCATTATCCGTTCATCAGCTGGTTGGATATCAGGAACAAGATTTTAAGACTGTCTCATTCAATTGTTGCCAGTGTTTTCTGATTTTTTAAGAGACATTCCGTTGAATAGTTCGGTGGATGAATATCAAGACTGTATGAAATACTTGATATATATATATATATATATATATATATATATATATATATATATATATATATATATATATATATATATATATATATATATATATGCATATGTTTATATATACATATATCTATCTATATATGTTCATTCATTATTTGTGTTAGTCATTTGACTGCGGCCATGCCGGAACACGGCTTTTAGTCGAACAAATCGAACACTGGACTTATTGATTCTAATCCAAGTATTTATTATATCGGTCACTCTTGCAGGGAGTGCCGGTTGTCAAGCGATAGTGGGGGGACAAACACAGACACACAAATATATATATATATACTCAACTGAGGAAAGAAAACTCCGAATGACCCATCCTTGTTTTATTTGTATTGTCTATCAGGATGTATTGTCCTCCCATTTTTGTATCACCTAACTGGCTGGATGTTTTGCTTTCATGCCCCATCTTGTATGTGTATGTATATATAGCGGCATACGTACACGTTGGTCTCTTATATGTCAGCGTATATTTATCTAAATCTTGTACGACTCTATTCTTATTTTCTATCAGCCCTTTCACGCTTATTCGTTCATTCCACACTTCGTTCTTTCGTTCTCCCTCTCTCATATTTCCCTGACTTCTCTTCTTGCTCACTTCCCTCCCTTTTCACTTCACTGTGTTCCTGTCATATTTTTCTCGATCCTTCTTAATTCTTCTGTCTCTCTGCTTCTACCTCTCTCCCTTCTCTCCCCACGTAATCGGTGTTCGGCCAAGTCTGATCTTTCTCTCTTGGTTCGGCCGTGGACCATGCAACGTGTATATTCTTCCCTGTGCTTGCGAAGACTTCTATCCTTGCCGTGAGGCTTTATTTCCATACACGTCAGCTTAATTTTTTTAATTCGTCCTTAGTTGAAAGACACCTGTTGTTATGTCCTGTTATTTGTATTTGTGTAACATTCTCCTTTTATTACGGCCTTGTTTTCTTATACATTCGGTACTTTTTTTCTTTGGGGCTGGCCAGATTGGAGCAATCTCGAGTATAACCAGCCGAAATTGCAATGATAATCTGGAACTAGACTGAGGTAAGAAAACTCCGAATGACTCGTCCTTGTTTTTTTTTTTTTGTCTCGTGTATCAGGATGTTTTGTTGCGCCTAGATGTTTTGCGTTCATGTCCCATTTAGAATTATATATATATATATATATATATATATATATATATATATATATATATATATATATATATATATATATATATATATAGATATAGATATAGATATACATGCACACACACACACACACACACACACACACACACACACACACACACATATATAAATATATATATATATATATATATATATATATATATATACATATCGGATGTACACTTCGGCCATCTCTTCTTATACGCATGTAATACAATTTTCCTGAATTTTCAGATTTTTTTTTTATGCTAGGCCATTGGTTTTAAATTGATGTTAATTAAATTAATATTCAATTTATCACCGTCAGTATATAAATATAAGTTTTAAATAATTATGTTCTCTAACCAGCAACATCCACTGCAGGGAAATATCTTCTGCAGAACTGTTTCCGGGATTTAGCGCGCCAGAGCTGAGACATTTGAAAATAACTCCAATGTAATCGGTAGAACTGTTCGCACGTCAAACTTCATGAAGACAATTCGTGTATAGTTCTGCAAATTATATTGAATTAGAACGGTAGTACTGACGAGCCACGGATATTTTTACGTAAGGAAAAAAAGAGTTAATGGCGAAATCCGGTCTACGATTAATTTTTTTATTTTGTATATTTTCATTTGTCTTGCCCGCTTATGTTCTAGTGTTTGTTGAATTTTATCTGGATAACATTATTTCTTTGTGTTTAGATCGTATGTAATCTTTTTCTAGCATATCGGATGTCCACTTAGTGGCTATCCCTTCTTTACGCATGTAATACAATTTTTATGAATTTTCAGATTTTTCATATGCTGGGCCATTGGTTTTAGATTGATTTTAATTAAAATAATATTCAATTTATCACCTTCAGTATATAAATATATATATATGTATATACATACATGCATACATACATACATATATATATACATATATATATATATATATATATATATATATATATATATATATATATATATATATATATATATATATATACACACACACACATACATACATAGATGTATCCGACTATTTGTCCGCAAGTGTAGATCATATAATTTGCAATTTAACATTATGTAACCAATAATCTCCTTGTACTATTAAAACGACCGTAAGATGGTGTAATTAAACATTGTATAAACAACGGCTCATGTTTTCTTTTCTTTTCTAGATATTGTCTGAGGACATTAAAACCCGCATTCAACAAGAGATATAATTATAATGTACAAACACTAATTCACTTTCAGTTGTTAATGCCGGTAAATTGTGAAGCAACTTGAGGCTTAAATTTCATTATACGAATACATAAATATATACACATGTGTATGTGCGTGTGCATATGTGTGAGTGCGGTTGTGTGTATGTGTGTGTGTGTGTGTGTGTGTGTGTGTGTGTGTGTGTGTGTGTGTGCGTGTGTGTGTGTGTGAGTATGTGCTCGTGCGTGTGTAGTTGTTGGTTATGGACGCTCAGAAAGTTACCATTGGTTTCACATGTCTTATTTCTCTTAGCAATATAAGCGACTTGTTAGACCTGCTTTTCGGAGGCACAAAAACTCTTAGGGTTAAGAATCCAGTCTTAATCAGCATGGTAGTGAAAAGGAAATCGTGAAGCGAAAATATTCGAAGCCAAAAACAGCTTATGGGTAAGACGGGGTTGCAGTTGTATCCGAAAGGGAGCAGTTTAAGTATGTTTCCCATTCACTAGTCAGCAAGCGGAGAAGCCTATGTCTCTAACATGAATTTTCTATTGTGGGAGAAACGAGTAAGCATGGCACCTTTTGAAACGATGAAATCTCTCTGATCAAGTATTTTTTATTAGGATCCTTGTCTTCTGAGCCAAGCAAAATTTCCATAGTCTGCTTCCGTTGAAGTATGGTCCAGGGTGCTTCAATTTAATCCTATTTGGCGTTTCTTCTTGTTCTGATCGCTAGTCATTGTGGATTTCTTACATACTAAAAACGGTTTTGAAAGTCCGAAACCAGAAAAAAACTTCTTACATTAACGCATGTTGTTTGTACGCTAGCAAGACATTTGATGGAAGACAAAATTTAGTTATTCCATCAAATGTCTTCCTCGCCTACAAACGACGTGTTTGAATATATGTAATAATATATGTATGTATATATATATATATATATATATATATATATATATATATATATATATATATATATATATATATATATATATATATATATACGGAGGGAGAGAGAAAGATGGCAGCGTTTTTTTTACAAGATCGTAACCTTTTTTAAATGTGTATCTAACTACGATATTTTGCTGCACAGAACTTTTAGTAAGAAGTAGAACATACATTAAAGATCACCATGACCTCGTTGTCATGACATTTACTAGAATACTGGTGTCAAAATGTGGAAGGTATTCATGATTAAAGGTTATGCAACTTATATTACACATACAAGAAAACAAAAAGATGGAATATGTTTCTGTTCCCGAGGATATGTGTTGGGTATATATATATTTAGTACTGTTTGTTCTTTTCTTTTTGCACATGAAATGAATTATGCTTATAAATGTACGATGTAAGCCGGTGTTTATATGTGTATGATGCACACGCACATTCAAAAATATGTGCGTGTGTATGTGTGTGTGCATGTGTGTATGTCTACATATCTAAAGATGTATATATGTATATATATATATATATATATGTATATATATATTATATATATAATATATATATATATATATATATATACATATATATATATATATATATATATATATATATATATACATATATATATTCATACATGCACACATAAACAGGCACATATACGTACGTGTATATGCATGTATATGTGTGTGTGTCTCTCTCTCTGTTTGTGCTTGTCTGTGTGTGTATGTGTGTACTATACATATATATATATATATATATATATATAGTGACAGAGGGTGTGAGTGAAAAAGTGAATGAGAGTAAGTGAGGTTGAGCGAGACTGAGAAATAAGTAAATGTAACAGGTTTTGTACACTGCGCATTATGTATGTATAATTGTATAATTGTATGTATATCTGTATATATGTATGCATGTATGTATTCATATATGTATTGATGTACATACACGCACGCCCTCACATGCATTCTCTTACACACCTACAGACACAACCAAAAAGATATTGTAAATATTTTGTTTGAGTAGCTCTAGACAGGACATTATAGATTGAGATAAAATGATTGTTTGATGCTCGACATTCACGACTGAAACAACATTGCTAAGTTTAAAGGAAGACGCCTGAATATCTGTCAAGTTATTAACATATCTCAGACAAAACGATGTAGTACAGTTTGCAGAAATATTGGAGGAATATCCTGTTGCCCATTAGAGTGAACTATAAAGCTATATCATTCTTTCAATTTATAAGAACAGTGAATATTTAATGCATAAAATATGAAATAATGCATATTAGGAAATTTTTCTTCCTATAACGTGTATTGTTGTATCGATATAGTACATTTTGACTTACTGCGAAACATATTTTTGATGAGACGAAATAAAAATAAAGAAAAATTCTACAAGAAACTGAAAATAAATATAAACAAAATAAAAGAAGCTACAGTAGGAAACGAAAGAAAACGTGAATCATTTTTTTATTGTATTTATTGAAATGAGAGTATATAACATGGTTGAAAAGCAATATCGCTAGATTGCATGTTACAAAATGTAGCCTAGTATTGGATATTCTCATATACCACACATGAAATTTAATACAAGATTTTCATTAAAAATATGCGAGAAGCACATATTTCTACAATGTAATTCCCCACAAAATGATTAAGCATTGGTATGTGAGTATGTTTAAGTTTATATTTATATTTATCTATGTATGCTTCTGTTTGTCTGTTTGCATGTGGTTGTACATATGGAAGTATAGATACACGGCGTTTATTGCGTTGTATTCTAAAGTTTGATATATAACAGACCTATATAGACATTTTTGTACTCAGTTACTCTCTCTGTATTTCAGTTTTTAACACGCAATTCGTGTGTAAGGAAGACATAAGAGTGATGATGATGATGATATATTAAGGTCAAAGATAGTTTAATCAAATAAATATATACATACACACACACACACACACACACACACATATATATATATATATACATATATATATATATATATATATATATATATATATATATATACATACATATATACATACATACATACATACATACATATATATATATATATATATATATATATATATATATATATATATATATATATATATATATATATATATATATATATATATATATTCAATCGTTGATCTCCGGTCTTACTGAGGTGCTTAATGTAAAGTTTGGTACTTATTCTGTGATATTTCTTTTGCAGAACTGCTATGTTAGCGGAACGTAACTATACCAACCAATATGTGTTGTCAAACGATAGTTTACGACCACCTCAAATGCAAAGAAACACACACACACAAACTCATACATATATATACGACTGGTTTCGACACAGCTTCCATCCACCAAGTTCATTCATAAGACATTGGTTGGCCCGGGGCATTCGTACATGGTGCATATTCAAGGTGCTGCAATATGGGAATGACCTGAAGCCACGTAGTTGCAGAGCGAGCTTCTTCATCCCACCACTAACTATCGCTAATACGCTGTCGTTAATTAATTCCACTACTAATTGGTGTTAAAATGCTTCAGTGTAGCATGGGGTAAGTGCTTGGCTAATGATGTTTGCTAAAATTAAAGCTAGATGAGTTCCTGTGTAACACTGTCTTCAATAATACCGCATTTCTTGCACCCAAAGACGGAAGTGAGACGTAAGCTACTACGGAGAAGCTGGAAAGACAAAGGGGCGTATACAACGATTCATGCTTGGAATATCTTTGGTAGTGCACGTACGAAATGAAGTAAGTTGAGAACGGAGTGATTGATGCAATCGTTGACAACTGAAAGTACAAGTTCTGCTAGGCCACACATATTGCAAGGAGCACAGCAATAATTTGGCATATGCAGTAGTCGAATGGTGTCTAAAAAGCAGGAATAAGTTACTCAGAAGGTTTTTACAGACGGTGCGAAGTTGACAGAGTTGAACAATTCAAGCCCAAAGGAAAGAGAAATGTATAATCAATATAACTAGTGATATATAAAATATGAATGGCTGATCGATGAGAAGGAATGTCGATTTAATTCACTTTTTAAAATGTCATGAACAAAATAGACTTGCTTAGCATTTTTAAATACATTTTTACCATGCTACAATTTCGATTTAGGATTAATGAGGCTGAAAATATTGTGAAACATGCTTGTTAAACATCTTTACATAGACTTATAAGCACCACATTCGATAAAATGTCATGCGTTCCTACAAAAGAGACATACGATGTTTATTCATAAGATATGTTAAGTTGTATGTGGAGGCGCAATGGCCCAGTGGTTAGGACAGCGGATTCGCGGTCATAAGATCGTGGTTTCGATTCCCAGACCGGGTGTTGTGAGTATTTATTGAGCGAAAACACCTAAAGCTCCACGAAGCTCCGGCAGTGGATGGTGGCGAGCCCTGCTGTACTTTTTCACCACAACTTTCTCTCATTCTTAATTCCTGTTTCTGTTGTACCTGTAATTCAAAGGGTCAGCCTTGTCACACTGTGTCACGCTGAATATCCCCGAGAACTACGTTAAGGGTCCACGTGTCTGTGGAGTGCTCAGCCACTTGCACGTTAATTTCACGAGCAGTCTGTTCTGTTGATCGGATCAACTGGAACTCTCGACGTCGTAAGCGACGGAATGCCAATACATGTTAAGTTGTAAGGTTCAATTAGTAATTAGAATTAATGAAGCTGTATTTCTTATCCTGTCAACCTAAAGTATCGTGTTTACGTTTTAAAATCATTCAACAAGTTTCACACGTAAGCTGAGTATAAATTAGTGATTGTCTCCGTTATTATGTTTAAAATAAAGAACTCAAAAGTTTAATCGCCTAATTATTGTCCTATTTAACTTTTATTTTCTCGGACTAATATGTTATCGTTACAAAGATATTCACTCCGAAGTAAAAACAGAAAAATAACATTGAGAACAGAATTTTTATGTACGTGTGTGTGTGTGTGTGTGTGTGTGTGTATACAGAGAGAGAGAGAGTAATACCTCACTTTACGAGACCCTGGACTTGCGAATTATATTTTATAATAAATATAGAAAGTTAAACAGCCATTTTGCGTGTGTAGCAACTGGTTCTGAAGCGTCTACACAGATGCATATACCAAGGGAATAGAATGGTGGCACAAAATTTCATTGCAGTATGGGAAATTTTTGCTCTGCTTTAAGAGTCTTCGCATTCCGAGCGGTCTCGTAAAATAGATAGTCATCTCAACGTTGTGTGCCTATATATATTTATACTCAAATATGAAGTAGGAGCATCTCTAGTGTAAGAAATATTATCAACTACATACACTCGCAATGGATGTTTGCCAACAAGCTTCCAGTGGCGCAGTGGATAATACTCTCTTAAGTCGCCGGGTGTTAAAACACCTGAAAGTCATCGATAGACGAGATAACTCAGGTCCAACCCCATCCAGAAATGATGGACATTGATGTTTCGCCATATTTGTGGCTTATCAGCACCACGTACCCGAACAGGATCGGAGGTGAATCATATCGCTAGTCCACGCCTTATATGCACATATTGTGAAAATTATGTAAGATCATGCCTCAACAATCTGGACAATGCTTAAGTAAGAATAAATTCAAATATGAAATAGGAGCAGTGTTAGTGTAATAAACATCATCAACCAATATATTTAACGCATATATATTTAATAGTTTGGACTAATGGGTATATGCCCATTAGTGTGTTGAAGTGTTAAGTAGAGTACTGGCACAGTTTGGGTTACCTGGTGTCAAGTGCAGTCAGCGTATATTTCCGTTGAATCTAATTCGGGAACTCCGCATTGTTAGTTGAGATAATAATAATTTCTTAAGTAACGAGATGGATTTGGTATTAATCTTTATTTTGTACAACTGTCGTTTGGACCCTTCATGCTACTGCCCCTTATGGGTGCCACACTCCATTGAACATGTTGTGTTGCATCTATTTTGCACTCTGGGTCTCATCAGGTACATCCATGCAAAATATTGTGTCTCACTACAGATCCTAAGTTTCGGTTGTCATGTTGCTGTATGCTCGTCTGGTTAGGGAATGAAACGTTGCTACAATTTTCAATTTCTATTATCTTTCTTCAATAAGAGATGCAAACAATAGTAAATGTAGACAAATAATTGGTAATAGAAAAAATTGTAGAAGTTAGTGGAAGTAATGGAAGTTAAACTATCATTATATAACCTATCATTATACATATATGTTCACATTCCTTTCTTTTTTGTATATATATATATATATATATATATATGTGTGTGTGTGTGTGTGTGTGTGTGTGTGTGTGTGTGTGTGTGTGTGTGTGCGCGTGAGAGAGAGAGATAGAGAGAGAGAGAGAGAGAGTATGTATTTATGTATGTGTGCTGTGAATGTGCACTTGTGTCTATACAAATGTAACTAAGTATATCTGCGTATGCGTGTATTTATTGTATATATGTATGGATAGGATAGGACGAGGGTTGAAAGTTTTATGTTAATTCGTTTGCCAGAACCACTTAATTTGTCCCCTTTAACTGTGAAAGTGTCTGTCACGTGTTCGATGACATTTTAATTACCACTCACTGCTACAATTTCTCTTAATTAAACCATAAACTAATTTAGATAACTGAATTTAGATATTATTGTTCTATGATACAATTGTTTCTCATTTGCCTGTTTTAAGCCACACCTTTTTTAGCGTATATTTTCCAATTTTAAATTTAAACTAACCACTAATCCATCTCACTAATCCTTCCCACTAAACCATCTAATATTAGATTTGTCCGGGCCGGTGTAAAATATCTCTCCCGTTTAAGACCTCACTTGTCCAAAATTTTACTTGATGATGGTGGATTAAATATTATTGTTCAACCTTCTATGAATGCCTTAATAAAATTCTTCCGAAACAACCGTCGGAATTTGAAACGCCGTTTATATTTAATTTTTATAGCGACACCGCATCAAGAACCAAACATCGAGTCGGATCTACGGTTCAAATTGGATTTGCTTGTTGCATATTTACAGCATCCTACCAAAACTCGATGTCTTCAATGATGTTTAGCTTACTGTGAGCTATGCGTTATCGTACCTAGCCATTCCAGCCGCCTTAAGTATTGAGGTATCTCGATTCTAATGGATCCTTCGAATTAAATAATGTAAATAAATAAATAAATAAATATGTGCGTGTTTTAAACACACGCACCAACACACATACCCACACATGCATATATATGTAGTCCTGTGTATGTATACATATATATATATATATATATATATATATATATATATATATATATATATATATATATATATATATATGTATATATATATATATATATATATATACATATATACAACATGGGACAAGAACGCAAAACATCCACACAGGTGATACAAGAAAGGGACAACAAAGCACCTAGATAGACATTACAAAGAAAACAAAACAAGAGCGGGTCATTCGGAGTTTTCTTTCTTCAGTCGAGTTCCAGATTATCTTTGCAATTTCAGCTGGTTATACTCAAGATTGCTCCAATCTGGCCAGCCCCAAGGAAAAACTAATCTACGAGCATTAGATTCCTTGGAAGAAAGCAACGAACGTATACGAAAACAAGGACGAAAAAAAAAAGGAATAGGCGCAGGAGTGGCTGTGTGGTAAGTAGCTTACTTACCAAGCACATGGTTCCGGGTTCAATCCCACTGCGTGGCACTTTTGGCAAGTGTCTTCTACTATAGCCTCAGGCCGACCAAAGCTTTGTTAGAGGATTTGGTAGACGGAAACTGAAAGAAGCCCGTCGTATATATGTATATATATATATGTATGTATATATATATATATGTGTGTGTGTGTGTGTGTGTGTGCGTGCGTGTGTGTGTGTGTGTGTGTGTGTGTGTGTTTCTGTGTGTGTGTTTGTCCCCCCACCATCACTTGACAACCGGTGTTGGAATGTTTACGTCCCCTTAACTTAGCGGTTCGGCAAAAAGAGACCGATAGAATAAATACTAGGCTTACAAAGAATAAGTTCTGTGGTCGATTTTCTCGACTAAAGGTGGTGCTCCATCATGGCCGCTGTCAAATGACTGAAAGAAGTACGAGAGTAAAAGAGTAAAGAGTAAATACAAATAACAGGACATAATAACAGGACATAATAAAAGGTGTCTTTCGAATAAGAACGAATTAGATTTAGCTGGCGTGTGTGGAAGTAAATCCTTACGGCAGGGATACAAGGTATATACATATATGCCCCTCTGTGTGCATGTGTGCTTGTGCGTGTGTTTATAACGTTAAAAGAGCCATTTATTAATGTGTTAATTCTTCACCAAGTAGATGACAATGATTTACAATGGCCGAGATCGGCAGGAATGATACAAAGTGGGGTAAGATGATAAATGCAATGAAATATATTGCTCATTCTTTAGAAAATCTGACAATAATTTTACATATTTCGATTTGTGTAGCAGATGGCATATGTTTATATATGCACAGCATTCTGCAAATATAGACTGATTGGATAACTTTTCTCAGAACTGATACTTCAAAAATCGCTAGATCTAAACCTATATCAATTTCACTTCTAAAATATGACATATCTAATCGAATGCTGATATCTGTATATCAATAGATATACAGATATAGATAAATACAGATGCCGATATGTATTTATGAGGTTAGGCTGAGAGGCTGGTAGGGTGGCTACGAAGGAGTGATGCAAGGGCTACGAAATTTTGCATACAAGAATTTCAAACCTTCTTATTAATAAATGCATAGATTTTTCCTAGGTAAACTAACATCTGACAGTTCAAAGAAAACTTCAAAAGTTACTAGTATCGACTTATCTTGAAAATTGATAAAAATTAGCATCGCGGCAACGACTTTCATTTTCACATGGTTGGTATATGGTTGGTACATATCAACAGTGCAAATGTGAACAGCTGAATTTAGGAGAGGAAAGGAAAGTATTGAAGCTGACCCAAAGCTTAGATGTCTTATAACTGCCACCACCGAGGAAAACATTGATTATGTTCAACAGATGGTTATGGATGAGAAGCAGTTGACAGATAATCAAATAGCCAATGCTATTAGTATATGCCGTGAGATATTTGGGAATATTTTGCACAATGAAATTGCCAGGACCAAGATGGGAGCTCGGTGGGAGCCACGTCTTCTCACACCTGATCAAAATCACATCAGTACACATATTTGAGTAGATATCAAGAACGAAGTAATACCACTCACAGTCATAGAATCCTAGCACTTAAAACATTCGTGTGGAAGACAGAGAAAAACACCCAAACTCAAGTTCTTGAGAGCAGAACTTTGTGATATTACATGATTAAAAGAATTCTGTCTAAGCGTTAAAAGATTTGGCTGTGGCTGTTCGAGTATCCAGCACGTAAGTGACAATAGAATGCCACCCGTGCCACTCGTGCCATAGTTTCTGGCGCATGGAATGTGTCGCGTAAGAGATGTAGTCGTGATACAACTGTCCCATAGATGCGTCCCTTAATTAAGTGCCAGGTAGTTGAATTCATTGTCTTTATGAACCATTAATGGGAGAATCTGTTAATTCCTCACTATTTTTCTTCATTTAAATATTTATATATTTATTCATTATTTATATCTTATACCTGCTAGCTTATCATTGAATTTGATGGATGAACATTTATATACGATTGCGATTATGTCTGAGTGCTTGTGAGTTGGTATGTGTGTGCATAAGTGAGTATAAGAGTATGTGTGCCAACTTAACGTGACAGTCCCAATAAGGGAATATATTACTGCTATTTAGCCCTAGGAAGCTGGACCGCTTGCTGTCGGCCTTGACACATTTCCTGTGTCCTTATGTTTGCGAGGGGGAAAAACTCATCCACCCAGCCTAGTCAGCATTGAGGGACATGTTTCTGGGTCTTTGCTCATCATCAGCCTGAAGTAGCATGACCAGCTGGTTGAAGAAGTCCCGACATGAAGCGGTCCAGCTTCCTAGGGCTAAATAGCAGTAGTATATTCCCTTATTGGGACTGTGACGTTAAGTTGGTAGTATACAACTACTTTATCGCATCTCTACTGCTTGAGTCTCTCTGAGAGATTTAGAAATGTATTATTTCTAATGTATATATATATATATATATATATATATATATATATATATATATATATATATATATATATATATATATATATATATATATATATATATATATATATTTATATATATATCGGTGCCCTGTAGGCTGTCACATCATATTGTAGCTAGATTAAGCATTGTTTAGTTGTTTTTCCAATATTACACCGTAGAATCCTCAATAAATATCTATAATTTGAAATAAGGAACACATCAATTTCATGCTTATTTATCCAATTATTATCTTTAATACAATTAATCTCCAGTTTAGTTGTCGCTTTTGTCCCCACTAAACACAATCGCTCACATCTATATTGCTATGCATCCGTATTCTGATAATACTGTAGTTAGTGATGTTTTTTTCTTGTATGACATATCGTTTCTCTTACTAAGCATGTGGCCTGTGGAGTGAGCTTATATATATATATATATATTTATAAACATAATTAAGGGATCAGCAACAGTTGCTTACACACACACACATATATATATATATATATATATATATATATATATATATATATATATGCGTATTTATGTGTATGTACATGTATATATATATATATATATATATACATATATATGTATATATGCACATATACATGTATATATATATATATATATATATATATATATATATATATATATATATGTATATACGTATATATATATATATATATGTGTGTGTGTGTGTGTGTGTGTGTGTGTGTGTATACATGTATACAGGGGTTGGACCAAATAATGGAAACATCTTAAGATGTCAAGCAAATTTATTTTAATATGTGGTAGGGCCACCTTTCCCAGAAATTACAGCTTGAATTCTATGAGGTATGGACTCGTACAAAGTTTGAATTATTTCCCAAGGAATTTTTTCCATTCTTCAGCTAAAACAGTCACCAGTTCTTGTAGTGATGATGTTGGAGGATATCGACTCCTTACATGTTTTTATAAAATGCACCGTAAATGTTCAATAATATTGAGATCTGGGGACATTGGTGGCTAGATAAGATGTTCAACTTCACTATAATGTTCCTCGTGCCATTCATTAACACCTTTAGCTGTGTGAATTGGGGAATTATTATCCCCAATTGCGTTTCCTCCGGAAACAGTTCCGCAAACATAGGATGAATTTGATCAGATAAAATGCGTAAATGGTCTTGACTTTTAATTTTACCATTAAGGGAAAACATTGAGTCAAAGGATTTCCAAGATATAGCCCTCCGCATCATCACAGCTGCTCCTCTATGTTTAACAGTTGGAAGAAGGCAGTTTGGGTTAAATGCCTCTTTTGGTTGTCTCCACAGTTATACTCGGCCGGTTGTCGGAAATATGGTAAAGATGACTCGTCCGCGAAAATAACATCCCTCCACTGCTCTATGGAACAATTCTGTAGGTTTTACTTCACTCTAAACGCATTGCAACGTTTGTATTTGAAAGTAGTGGTTTTCAGATTGCAACCCTCTCGTGAAATCCGGCTCTGTGCTGCTCCTGGCGAACAGTTTTTGTGGAAACTGGTCATTAAGCTCTGTAGTAATTTTGGGAGCTGTACCTTTGTGATCCTTTCTAACAATTCGCGTTAGATTCCGACGATGCCTATCTGAAAGTTTTGGTTTCTTCCGGAGTTTTGTTTCGACGAGGAGGTTTTTCCCGTTTTCTGAAAGGCTGCCATTACTTTCGAAACAGTGCTTTGTGATATACTAAACATTTCGGCTGTTTTCGTTACGCTAGCGCCTGCCACACGAGCACCAATAATTTGACCTCTTTGAAAGTCCAAGAGATCTGTCATTTAAGGATTTATAAATACCTTTTTCTAATGATATCTTAAAAGAAACACCAATTTTAGAAAACCTTATTAAGCAACAGTAATAATAATTCAAAAAACATTAAAATATATATTTAAGTCGCACACTTAGAAGTGCAACATGCATGAATGTGTGGTTAAAAAGTTTGCTTTGCAATCACGGTTCAGTCCCACGCCATGGCATTTTAGTAAAATGACTTCTACTACAGCTATGGGGCAACGCTTTGTAAGTGAACTTGATAGACAGAAATTCTTTGGACGCCTGCTGTTTGGTTTTTGTTTTTTGTTTGTATGCGCGCGTGTATGTGTGTGTGTGTGTGTGTGTGTGTATGTGTGTGTGTGTGTGCACGTGTGTGTGCGTGTGTGTTAATGTACTTTTACGCTCACTACACTTAGCCAAATGATGTAATTTTGTTTACGTCCTCGTAATCTCGTGCTTCGGCAAAAGTGACCAGTGCAATAAGTATTTAAATTTTTAAAAATAAAAGTATTGTTAGTGAGTTTTTCGACTAGCCTCTTTAAGGCTGCGTTGTATCTTGTACGGTCACAATCCAGTTATAGAAATATGGGAAAAGACTATACAAGCAAATGAAAGCATTAAATCGTTGCAAAATTAAAACGTTCAAAAGATATTTTGAAATATTCTTTATCGTCTTGAAGCGGCCATAATTGAAATACGTTTCATTACGTCGCACAAGGAATCTTTTTCCCTCATTACGGCAGTTGGTCAACATTTTCTTTCTGCTAAAATTGTGCTTCTCCTAAGAGTATAAATACAGCTAAGTGGTCCTGGTCTTTTATTTAGCTGTACAAGTCTTAATATTTAGCATCCAAAATAACCTGTTTCATCACAACATTGGATGACAAACCCAACTCGGAATTAATTAACAATAGACATGTGAAATATCTCCTTAAATGTCATCCTCATGCTTGTTACAAATTAGGAAAAAACAACTACCAATGAAATATTTCAATGTTAATAAGTCTCCCATTCTTCAGTTCATGTTAAGAGTGCATTATTTTCTGTAGAGACAAATCCTGCACAATAAAAAGATTCTACAAGATCACCTTCATGCGTGGATTCAAAACTTCTCATATCCATATACACATCATATGATGTGATATTGAACTGAGAGAAATGCAAGCCTCTTCGCTGTCGCAATTACTGCTGAAAGAGTTTCAAGCAGCCTTATAGTATGTCTTCATTATCGTTGATTTGGAGTTCAGCATATTGGCATTTACATTGACGAAGTAAAATTAAATGCAAGCGGTTGTGAATGTTTCAAATTAATACCACGTGACATACATTGAAACAAATATAATGGATGAGGAAAATATATTTCCCTTTTAACCATTTAATTGCATTTTTACGCGGTCAGTTCCTTTTGGATTATATTTTACCACACAATACTGTTAAATTATAGGCTCTAATTAGCATATCACGTCTGCCTTTCGACTTCGTAAGCTGAATGAATGAGCAAATTGCACTTTTAACTCTTTTCTGATTTGAAAACAAAATACATGCAAATAAAAATACACTGCCGTTTTTAATTCTAGCCAATTGATTCTGAAGTAATCCTAATGAAAACTTAATTAATTCGAATTGAATTTCTCTATAAATGAGATTACCATACCTTATAAATTATAAGATTTTTTAGTGCATTAAATCTCATATAGACATACACTCATACGTGCGTTCGAGGAGAAAATTAAAAGATTGTTTAGATGCATAAAACTTTTGTTAAAGAGATTTCTAGCGAAGGATTTTAAGTTCATTCTCTCAATCGACAATTCTTGGCTGCTAATTCTGAAATATACGCTACGTTATAAATTGGAATATTGCAGGCATTATCTTTTGTAATCTGGCTTGTGCGTTAAAAAAATTTGTTTCCTTGAATTTTCATAAGGAATCTCACTGGCACAAACATATGACATTCTGAAAAACAAAATCATAACGAACAACAACGACAACATTGGCAGCAGCAAATTGCCGATTTAATTAAATGTAACCCGATAAAGTAAGGTTATGTTTCTTAATATCAATTATTTCAACTGAGAAGCTGAAAATAATAAAATACCACATCTATGAAAGAATATGGCCAACAGCAGAAATACAAGAAAGAAAATTTTATATTTATGAGAATGGCTACGGAAATGGATTATTTAAGATGTTTAACGGGAATCTTAATCTGATGGCATCTCAACACACGGTTTTCTTCTGTAAAATCAATTGTTGCCATAATTTCAGCTTTTCAAATATGGACTCAGACAATTTAAACATTGCTACGGCCATTTAAATTTTTCTAGGGATATTCATTTTCTCGCTGTTATTTCCTCCCTAGCTATTAAAAGCATCTGTTTGTCATAAAATTAAAATACGACGCATTTATATCAAACCAGTTGTCAACCAGCACATTGTATATTCAATTAAACCGGTTCAGAATCGACGTCGTATTCACTATATGATATTTCAATCGGTTTATTCATGGATTTAAATGTTTCCATCTCATTATATCTCAAATTTAAATAATTTATTTTCGAAATGAATTTCAAATAAATTGCTATAGATTTTATACAACTCCGATCTTTACAAAATCAATAATTAAAATTAATCTAATTGCAATTAATTTCTTGACTTTGTTGTACGATGCTGGATGGAATACTTCAAATCATATTATAATTCCAAGAAAGAGTTTCAATATTTCACATTTCACATGGGTTTTGATTCGGTCTCAGTCAACGTTATTTCTAATCCTGCTGAGTTCGATATCAATTGGAATGAATATAACTAACCTCAATAACATTCTGCTTATACTAGAATTGACACTAGTTTAGAGTGGGTCCTTTGTTCATAATTCTCTTTTGGCAGATAATGAAAATGTAGCAGTAATGATCTGCAACAATATAACTGAACATTTCTACTCCTCTAATTTAGTTCAGCTCCTATGCCTATATAAGAAATGTATACTATTGGCTTCACTGCTTAGCAGAAAACCTTGACCGAGATATTCAGTATATGAATCTTACCACAAGTAACAATAGACATGGATTGCTCTCAAGTGCATTGAACGTTTACATCCCCAGTGAGATTTTACCATGCATGAATATTCTCAAATTTAACATTTTTCTTACAACTGACCTCTCTTGTATAAAACATTAACAGTTGTTCAAACGTTTGAAAAAATACCGTGTTCAAATTTCTGTTGTCCCAGCCGACAGAAAGGCATTTTTTGCATATAATTTTTTTTAAGGAACGAATGCAAAGGACTCAAATAAATTATGGGTGATACATGATAATATTGTTATTAATGTGGAGACGCGTGGCTTAGTGGTTAGGGGTGATGCACTCATAGTCGTAAGATTGTCGTATTGAATCATGGAGTTGTCCACTCGTATTCTTTAGCAAAATTTTCAGTTCATCTTGCTCCAGTCCACTTTAATGGCAAACATGAGCGACGAGGTGCGTTCCCTCCAGGGGTCATGAAACCGGCCTTAAGTGTGTATGACTAGGGAAAATATTGTTCATATTGTTCATATTAAAATCTAAAAAGTGATATATACGGCATGACGTGTACACACACATGTGTGTATGTATGCGATATATATATATATATATATATATATAAATATATATATATATATATATATATATATATATATATATATATATATATATGTGTGTGTGTGTGTGTGTGTGTGTGTGTGTGTGTGTGTGTGTGTGTGCGTGTGTGTGTGTGTGTGTGTGTGTGTGTATGTGTGTGTGTGTGTGTGTGTGACACTTATTCAGTATCCATGATAAAACTCCGAGTTTCGGATGCCGGGGTAGAAACCCATGCCAAGATCTCTTCAGTAATCCGGCCATTGAAAATTACTGTGAAAAACGACCGTTAAACAATGGGAAATTACTGTGTGGTGAGCGTCATTAAGACAAAAGAGCTAATAGACCGCTAAGGAAGGGGGGGGGGGGTAAAAGTAAAGGAGTAGAGAAGTCTACAAAATAGAAAGCAAGTCCTATCAGTGAACTCAGGGGGACCAAAAAAGGAGCAAATATTTGGCCACATGTGGACATGATCCGAAACGTTCAGTCTTTGAATTTAGACATGTGGTGGGGTCTAAGCTGCCTTTCCAGATGTGCCATCTTTCCATATCACATAGCCCGCACCTTCCGCTGCCGCTGGTGTAAGGCATACACTTGGCTAAGATCTTCCAATGAATGTCGTAACTGACATCTTTATCTTTTAAAAACCATATATGACTGGATAATTTGGTCGTTTTTCTTTTGTCCCAGTGCCTGAAACTCAAAGTGTGATTATTGAATCTGGCCTTGAAATTACCCTCCTTCAGGCCCACGTATTTCTTCGTGGAAACTGTGTCCATAGTGGATACAGAGTCCACGGAGGCCTCATAAATGATGGTTTCGGACATGCAAGCTCCATTTAGCGGGCACAAGTTTTTACCTCTGCATGAACAGCTGGCTTCATATTGTGGCTTTTGTGTGTTGTGTGCGATTATGTGCTTAAAATTAGCAGTTGAGCTGAAACTGATTTTTAAGTTATGTCTGTTGAAGATCTTTCTATAATTATGATTAACTGGAAAGTGTCTGTATATCAATGCCAAGAAATATCTGCCTATATTAAAGATCACTTCGGGTGAGTAGGAAGGCGTGAACCAGATGGTTTTCCTATTCCTATGCTTTCTTCTCCTTGTTACTGGACTGGTGGCAGGTGTATAGGTTATTTCCTCGTTAAAACCACTATCTTATAGAGCCTAATTATATACTGGGGCAACGCTATTAAAAATGTCCCTATCAGAGGAGAGGCTAGAGATTCTTTTACTTATGTTTTTAACTAAGTATTTAAATACTATTGGGGGATGGCAGGAACCCACATTGATGTAACTAAGTCTATCGTTGGGCTTCCTATAAGGTTTATAAATATTCTTATTTAGATCTCGGGACACATCTAGGTAGTTGACAACCGTCAGGTTGGTATCTGTAGTTATGCTAAGATCGAAGGTTTTCATCAAATGAATAATATCCTTCGTGAACCGATCCTGTGCTGGTCCATTGCTATTAGTGGTTAAAGCTAGGGCATCATCTTTGTAAATTGCGAAGTGTACGTCAGGAAAAGTCTTGCACAACGTATCTAGTAGGAATAATCCAATAAGATAGCATATGCCTGCTTCATCACGTGACCCCATGCTTACATCGAAAGTACCCTCTGTATCGGTAGCCTTGACCCACTCTGCGTTCTCGTTGAAGAGTAAAGTCTTTCTAGCATGGACGATTATATCTTCATCTTGTGTACTGATTTCTATAAATCCGCTTGGGAAAGTAAGGACTTTATGTAACAGTTCTTTGGAGATAGAAGCATAAAAATCGACAATATCGAACTGCGTGAATCTCGCATTTGTCTTATTCTTAATAGCTTTAAACCAGTCGACGACTTCTATACTATTAGACCATTGTACTAACCTAGTGACATTCCTGACTTTCGCATTGATTTTCCCTAAAATTTCTTTACTAATAATGCCAAGTTCTGATTTAGCTGGGTTAATAAGACTACACTTATGATTAGATAGGAAGTTCCTTTCATGGTCTTTGATTGTTATAAAGGCATCTTTTGGGGGGAGGACCTCTATTTCTTTTTAAATCTAATTTGAGTCTGGCGGTGATATTGCAAACTTCTTTATTAATATCGTTATATGTCTGTGGTCTAGCCTTGGTGTAATTGTTGATGATGCTGTTATGTAGGAGTCGTTATGTAGTGCTATCCTCTACTAAGTATAAGTTCTTCGTTTTATCGGAAATAATAATAATAATAATGATAATAATAATAATAATAATAATAATAATAATAATAATAATAATAATAATAATAATCAAAGATCAAAACCGCTGACAAATGGTATAAACACCATCCTGAAGCTGTGACTGAGGGAGAAAATGTGTCGATTCTCTGGGACTTCCCCGTACATACCGACAAAACTACAAAAGATAATAAACCGGATATTATTATGCAAGATAAGACAAATAAGATGTGTTTTTAATTGACATGAGTATTCCTTGCGATCATAATATAGCGGCGAAAGAATTTGACAAGATCAGTAAATATAAAAACTTGCTAATAGAAATTGAAAAATTGTGGCATCTCAAGGTGAATACCGTATCAGTGATTGTAGGATCTCTAGGAATGATAAAAAAAAAAGGTACTGAAACCTATTTGAAAATGATACCAGGCTTACCATCCCTACAGGAAGTGCAAAAAGTCGTGTTAATTGGAACGATTCATGTAATGAGAAGAGCATTATTGCTGTGAAAACAGCATCCATTCATGAATTTATTTATTTATTTATTTTTTTAATACATATTTTATCTGTGAATTTGTGTGTGTAAACTGGGAATGCATACAATGAGCTTCTCTGCCCTAGGTGTACGGAAAACACTCAGCTAGAAATTGGATAAAATTTGAAGAAAGAAGAAAAAAAACGACATAATAATAATAATAATAATAATAATAATAATAATAATAATAATAATAACATCGGAAAAATACCTTACGAATGAGAACACAGGTTCGAAATTCCCCTCAGACCCGAAACGTTGTGTTGCACCAAACAAGATGACAAATATCCGTGAAATGTAAATAATGTACATAATTCCTCGTCTCTCAAATATAGAACTGAACAATAAAATACATTAAACGCTTTTAGGTGTCAACAAAAAATTCAGTGTTGACTATAACTGCTATAGAAAATCTATAGAAATGACCTTAACAAGCAATGTAATAGCACTGGTAACACATTAGAACACGATATTGACTTATAAAAGCGTTTGATATATTTTGTAGCGTACTATAGTTGCATAACAACATACGGTGTCCCTACAGGTCATTAAAATACACAGACACACACACACATATATATATATTGACAGTTTAGTAGTATTGTACTATATTAAGAATTAGATACGATAAGGTTTTTAAAAATATGTAAAATAAACTCGTATGGCTGTCATGAACTTCACCGAATATTTAAACTTGTATTACTGTCTATCTATATGAAACTCACTTCTATTTGTAAGAACAGTTGATAATTTAAGCATTTTTTTCTGAATTTTCCCTTGTAAATTTAACCTCTCCTAAACCCTATCCCTTATTTATTTTATTTATTATTTTACCATTCATAAACAAGAAATTCTCCAAGCCGCTTTGGTGTTTTGATAAATCTGATACAAAATTGAAAAACGTGTTGAGATTCAGATGCATCTTCAAACCCACAGACAGATTCACCAATATTATTTTTAGCATGGAAATACTCTTGTTTACTTCATATGTGTGTGTGTGTGTGTGTGTGTGTGTGTGTGTGTGTGTGTGCGTGCGTGTGTGTATGTGCATGCGCGCGGGTGCATTTGTATATATACAGGCATATGCAGGTATACATACATGATTTTGCCGCGTGTATGTTTGCCTGCGTGTACGTGTATATGTATCGGTTAGTATTTAGATGTTGGTAGTTACAATGCGTTATATATAACATAAAGAATAATAAACGTGAATTTCGAGTAGTAATTTGGAAGTTATTTGCAAGTTCCTTTTATGAATGAGAGAAAGAAACTAAAAGAAGTAGAGACTGATTCCTCAGAAGGGAAATAGAGAGAGAGATGGAGATGGAAATCATATTTAGTAATAAATTGGAAATATTTTCCTGTAGACATATCACTTAATTAAAACAGAGCAGCAACAATAGAAATAGATAAGAAAATACAATTATTTACTTCAAAACTTTAATGAAATATTATAGATTTTATATTCTGTTATTTACAAATTAAATTTAATCGCATAGATTATACGTATTAAGGTTTGAATTTCAGTAATTAAAATGAAACTTCTAAGTAAATGTAATAATATAATATTATTAGAACACCATTACATTAAAATAACTTTTTCCAGAAATATGACTGAAAGCCATGTCTCTATTTTCACACATAAACTCACATGCATATATATATATATATATATATATATATATATATATATATATATATATATATATATATATATATATATATATATATATATATATATATATATATATATATATATATATATATATATATATATATATATATATATACCGCATCAGGAATATATAACAATTTAGTGCAATTGATTCCGAAACAATTGGTATTTCTACAAAATATAAAGTGTTTGTTGAACTACTGAGATAAATTTTTTCAATATATCTGCTGTTAGACTAAAGGACGAACTTATTTTGAAACGTCATTTTATTTAATCTAGTGTTCTTTGCATTTTGCTATTTTTACGAAAGCGCTTCAAAACGTTTACGCAATGTGGCACCTCTGTTGAAATTTCACTATTATAAATAAATTAATTTTATAATGTAATATTTACAATTACGATGTTTTGTCTCTATATGTTAACTGTCGATATAATGGTTGACTGATTATTTGGGATTTCGTTTTTCCAGTCACGTTTTACATTGTGAAAAAGCTCTGCAAAGAGACTTGATATAGAGGGTTTGGAACGAGTGCAGATACTAGATTTCGTGGCAGGCAGTGTATAAAGGAACGCAATACACACACAGTGACAGACAAATGTTGATAAAGGCTAACGAGAGAGTGAAAAATGTAAAGGAGAAGGAGCAAATGACCGAGCAGTTATGGGAGTGTTATACAAATAAGAAATGAACCTTATTTAATTTTATTTTAAAGTAATAAATACATTTCTTCAGGAACTGTTATATCGCACGTTCGGATGGTGTACCTTTGCCAATGACATTCCGCTACTCAGCTACCGAACTCTCACTTCCGACGACTCAACTCCACACAACTCGACGTCTAGTGTACCGACGACTCGCTCTACACTTTCTCTTTATTATAGGCATATAGCCTTTTTTTATAGAACGGATATTACAAAGACAAACAGGGGAGACATAAAATGATTAACGAATGAATTATGAAGTATGAAATTATGATAATGAAATAGCTTTCTACCCACCAAGGAAGAAAGTCCTATTTTACTGTTTTTATAATCAATCATTTTGTCCATGTTTATATTGCCTAAGGTATTAAATTTTCATACATTACCACTGGTGGAAATTCATCATATTGAAACTGCTTTCTTGTAGTTTTCACTCTGCTTCCAAATGTCTCTTTTAATCTCGCCGTTCTTTCGTTTTCCAGTAGCACCGCTTTCATAATATTGTTCTCTTCATTATCTGCTGATTTCACTCTTATTATACTATTCATTTTTGCTATACGCTTTTCCATTTCCACACTTTTCTTGTACACCATTTACACTCGTTCATGTTTTTCTTTGCGTGGCTTTCTCGGCTGTATTTCTTCATAATCTACCGGTGTCTCCATTTATGTTTGTTGTTCGTTTTCTTGTCTCTTCTGGCCTTCCTCCTCCTTACTCGTTGAAGGTTCCGACTCTTGAGTTTCACTCTCCGTTGCTTCCTCATTTCTTCTTTTCTCTTCTTTCTTTTCTTCCGCCTTGCTTTTCTTTTTCGGTGGAGATTCGCTATTTCCTTTCTTCCCCACGAATGTACATTTATTTCCTTCTCCGATATTACATTCACTTCTATTTGATGCTCTTGCTCCACCACATCCTGTTCGTGTTTGTGGGGACACTTTGCCTTCATGTGCCCTCTTACTCCACATTGGAAGCATATTGTTGGTCTACCCTCCACCATGACTCTTAGTCTGGTCTCATCGGGCAGGACTATCTCGTCTATCATTTTGTAGAGGTCAGGCAGGCTGATAAGTATCATTACTTCTAGGCCATAACCACATCAGTTGACCTCCGCTGTCTTGAATATTTTTAATATCTCTACTTTCTCCTCTGTATTGTAAGAGGATGGCTGCTACAAGCCAGTCTTCGTTAATTTCGGGTGGCACTCTTCCTATCCTCACTCTGTCTGCAGTAAGTAGGCAAGAGTGCCCACTGTGCCGATTTCAAAGCTACGGTGGAGTACTTCTTTGCTTCGTTCTCCTTAACGAAGCGTAGCTCCACCGTGCCAAATTTTCGTCCTCTGTTATAGAATGTCGTCACATTTTTTTACTTCTTTTAAGCATTTCTCTACCTCTTCAGCGCCTGCTATTTCCACCTTCCTTGTTGCTATGTTCAATGTACTAAAAGGAATGATTTTTCTCTTTGTCTTCTCTGTTATTTCATTGGGTGGGGTGTCAGTCTCAAACATCCTCCTTCCTTATTCAACATGTTAGGGTTAGGGTTAGGGTTAGGGTTAGGTTTTGTAATCAATATCTTTCACTTCTAGTTCCTATATTTGCAGTAGCTCCGCTATCAGGCTTTTGCCTGTCACCGCAGCATAACTCCCGATCTGGGTCTGCGTGTTCATAATTTCGTTATTTACTGCTTCACCCATAAATGGGGAAGCCAAGCTAATTTTCAAGGAATTCAAAAATTACAAATTCAGCAATCACAATTTCAACAATTCAGCAATTCAGTTAAACAAATCAACAACTCACATGTGAGTGAAATCAACACACAAAAAAATATTTCTCTTTCTTATAGGCATATAGCCTTTTTTAAAAAAATGGAGATTGCAAAGATAGACAACACAATCGTGGGGTACATTGGATGATCTTCGAATGAATTATGAAGTGTAAAATGATGATAATGAAATCGTTTTCTATCCTCCGTAGTAGAAAGTCCCATTTTACTGTTTTTAAGATCAATAATGTTGTCCTGTTTGTGTCATGTTTATATTCCATAAGGTATTAAGTCTTCATTCATTATCACTGGTGGCAATACATCACACCGAAACCGCCCCCGTGCACCCACTATTCCTCTTCCAAACAATTCTTCCAGCTCCGCCGAACCCTCCGACCACCCCACCCCCACCCCCCACCAGCACCACCCCACAACACGGTTCTCCTCATTCCCCGCCGACCTCACTCCCACCACGTCCCTCACCCATGTGACACGCCTCTCCACCTCCACACACCCCCAGGCACGTCACCAACACTCGTTCACACCTCCTCCCACACAGCCCTCTCGGCTGTACTCCCCCACCCTCCGCACCGGCAACTGGCGCCTCCATCTCAGCCTGAATTTCACCCTCTCGTTCTCTCCACTCCTTCCCCACCCGTTGAAGGCTCCGGCTCCCGAGCTTGACATCGCACCGCCTTCCCACTTCCTCCCCGCTCCCACTTCTCCTCCGCCTTCCTTTTCTTTTTCAGTGCAGATTCACTATTTGCTTTCTTCTCAACTTCATTAAACTCTACTTCCTTCTCTGTTATTACCTTTACTTCTTCCTGACACTCCTTCTCCACCACCACTTGTTCGTGTTTCTGCAGACACTTCGCCTTTATGTGCCCCCTTACTCCACAATTGAAGCATATTGGTGGTCTACCCACCACCATGGTTCTTAGTCTGGTCTCATCGGGAAGTATTATTTCTTACGCAATTTTGTGAACGTCAGGTAGGGTGAAATGTACTATTACCTCCAGGCCAAACCCCCAGCAGTTGATCTCCGCTGTTTTCGACATCTTCCATACCTCATTGTTTTCGTCTGCGTTATAGAGTATGGCTGCCACGAGCCAGTTTTTGATAATTTCGGGTGGCACTCTCCCTATTCTCACTCGGGCTGCACGTCTTCCACAGTAAGTAGGCAAGAGTGCCCAGTGTGCCGATTTCAAGGCTACGGTGGAGTACTTCTTTACTCCATTCTCATTAACGAAGCGCACCTCCACCGTGCCAAATTTTCGTCCTATGTTATAAAATATTATCACTTCTTTTACGTCCTTTAAACATTCCTGCTTCTTCAACTCCTGCTACTTCCACCTTCCTTGTCGCTACATTTAACGTTTTGTGCGTAATTATTTTCCTTTCTGTTTTCTCTGTTATTTGGTGTCAGTGGTGTCAGCTGTACACATCCTCCTTCTTTCTTCAGCAAGGTATTGAATTTCTTATAGTCTATATGCTTCACTTCCAATTCTTTTATCTGCAGTAGCTCAGTTGTTAGGCCTTCGCCTGTCACTGCAGCACAATTGCCTGTCTTGATTTGCTGAGAAATTAAATATAAGGTAAATTATAATTATTCCATGTAAATAATATTTTCTGATATTACACTTGTTAGCAAAAATATGCTTCCTAAATTACCAGTTATACGATCCATAACACATTAGTATATAAATATTGTATAATTTCGAGTTTATAATTTACAGTGAGGAGGTTGACAGTGAACGAAAAGATCATGCTTGATACACGTACTGCAGTTAGAAGAAATTGAAGGTTCCCTATCCTCAAGGAGGATAAAAATGTCCAAAACAGAGCGCTGCTAGAGAGGAGCATATGTGGCAATAGCAGAATGTACAAGAAATCATTATCACTTTAGCGGCACCAGTTGCATCAGCTGAAGTGGCAAGTTTCAACTGGTTTTCAGTATCCAAAAATCACTTCCCACAATATTGCTAGCCTTGTCCTCAAAGCTACTGACCGACAGAATTGGTGGTGCGAGAACAAAAGGTTTAGGGGTCTCTCCTTCAAATTCGCCTATCATCTTTTTGGAGTCGATAATTTAGGTATTGCTAAAACATTGAGTTCAATGTGATTGACTAACACTTTGGCCTAAATTTCTTAGTCTTGAGTGATAATATCAATATATTATTACTGAGGTCAGAGAGAGAGAGAGAGAGAGAGAGAGAGAGAGAGAGAGAGAGAGAGAGAGAGAGTGAAAGAGAGGGCTAGAGAGAGAAGGAGACAGTGAAAGGGAGACTTTGTGTCACTTTTACAATCCGAAGGAACAAGTCGCAACTAACGTGATTTCGTAGCATTGAGTATATCTGGTATATATGGAGAGCATAAACTCCTGGAAAGCGGGGGCTTGTTTGCAATAAATATTTCTCTATAAGCTTTGTTATATAAAACCGTTTTCAGAAGATTCCGAATATTAGTAACTTTTATTATATAGCGATATAACATTAACAAGAAAAAAATATGTTTTATATCTTTTGGTGACGGAAACACAGCATAATAGATCATAAATAAAACACTTTCTAAATAACTCGATATAGCACACGTTTCACAAAATTCTACTCTTTTCGTAGTGATACACTAAAATTTTAAAATATATTGTTAAGAATATTCGGGCAGACGAGACCAAGTCTATTTACCTATTACCTGAATGACAGTCCATATGTACATACATACATTACATACATGCATATATATGTGTGTGTATGTGTGTGTGCGTATATATCTATAAATACATACACATGTATATGTATATGTATATGTGAGTATGTACATGTATGCAAAATCTTCTCCAATTATATTGATAGATTACTGTGTGTATGTATAGGTGTATATGAATCACAGAAAACGATAAATCTTTTCAACCTTGTTTAGTTGTTCGGAAATTATTCATTGCAATATATATATATATATATATATATATATATATATATATATATATATATATATATATATATACATGTACGAATTTACCATACACACCTCTGGATACACACAAGTATACTAATACGCAAAGAAACAACCGCATCACCACACAATATTATATATTCATATATGGACCACTTAAAGGCAAAATTATCAGCAATAAATGAATTATTATCAAATGAAAAATACAAGACAATCCGTACATCAATTTGCATTCATCTGCACGATATGTTCATAACAAACCTATAAGTTTATTTTATCATAATTTACTGCCATTAATGGCTTTTCTTCAGGAATGGCTTCTCTTAAGGAACCTTGGAGCATTCTAAGGACGCAGGGAGATGTGAAGGGCGATAAATAATAGATATTAATGAAAAGAAAGGGCAAGAACATTGACCAGGAACTCTTGGACAATACTATTATACTTGAAACAAAAATAACTGCTACATTGTTGAAAACTCATTAAAAGTGAAACGTTCAACGAGTTATATAACGGAAATATATAAGGGAGACACAAACAAAGCGATACAAAATTATTAGATATTATAATTATATGTTCGGATATACTAGTGTAAAGATGTACAGCTCTGTTAACAACTCCTACCTTATGTACATGCGCAAAAAATCTAAAATAACATGATTTATTGACAGGTATACACACTTAATATACCTAAACATTTATGATAGTGTTGCCTTTACATAGTCGCTGCTGAATTAAAAAATTTCCTTGAGTGCGTGGGTTTCAGTGGAGAGATAATTAGGTTGGGATCCTATGGAGACATGATTAGGAGATTTTTTTTTATTTACTACATATGGGGTTATGCTAGTTTTTAAAGTATTCATGGATGTATAATATTGTATACAAGGTGCCGGTGTTTCTATTTTGTTGGGCATGAAGTGTATGTGGCAGTATTTTTGTTGCTTTTTGTATTATTGTATTTAATTTTTTGGCTTTGACAAAGTAAAGCTTAAAAAGTAAACAGGTTCAGTATTTATGGTTTTTGTAATTAGGCGTGTCAGTCTTTTTACAAAAGACTATATAGGTAGGTAGGAAAATGGGATTTATTAGTCAGGTATGTCATGTCCTTGCTAGTATAGAAAATTGTTTCTCTTGTACTTTGATTTTCACAAAAGCATTTAGGTAAAGATTGTATGTTCATATGTATATCTCTAAGTGTTTGTTCTTCTAAGGAATTTGATTAGTATATAGGAATTGTAACCTTTGTCTTTTATGAAGATAACGTTTGTTTCCTCTTTGTGTATAAAGTCTCTTCAAACATTCTGTTCTAGATATATACTAAAGTGGAGGCATCATACAAGGTGTGTATATATCCATATATGAAAATGGGAATAAGATGAAATTTAATAACAAACGGAAGAAGGAAACGGGTCTCCCATTTTATTATGTGTATGTATGTAGGCTTGTGTAGTTATAACATAATTTGTAAATTGTATAGAATCAGTATGGTATATGATACCACTTGCTAAAATCAGAGTCAAGGCTCCAAAAGCACTATAAACTCACAATAAAGGTACACACGAGCAATGCAATGGACATATTAGAAATAGGCTTAACTTTGCGTTGAATACATCAGTAAGTAATATATATTACAATACCAAATGATTTCACACTCTGCATGACTATTATACTCTGGGATCTTCAGTTGAAAAATAACATTTTAACATCTATTTCTAAAATATTCACTACATTAGCTCGTGTGCGTTCCTTACTTTAAACGTCCGCACCGCTTTTGATAAAAATTCTTAAAATAACTCAAAAATCCACAAAAGCACTCAACTTAATGACTGACGATAGGAGTTAGGTCCCCAGCGTACATAACAGGATGGCCATTTTGGATTTGATGTAGACCATTTTGTAAATTCTATTAATTTTGCCTTAAGGTTCTAATTGATAATAAACCACCGTTTTGAAAATAAAGAGCATGTTTTCAACGGAGTTCTTATAAGATTGACAGAGGTAAATAAGTTTAACCCTAGGCATTAGGAGTCGCTAATGATGATTAATGTAGTCTCCATCGAAATCCGAAATCGCGATCCATGTGCGCTCGAGACTTATCTACCTTTGTCAGTCATTAAGGTGAGTGCTTTCGTGGGTTTTGAGTTATTTTAACTATTCTGTTTAACAAAATTGGTGCTAGCCATTACCCTCTGTCACTTTTGTTTCCTATATTCATTTTGCCTTTAGGTTCTAATTGCTATTAAGCGACCATTTTTAATTTTATATATATATATATATATATATATATATATATATATATATATATATATATATATATATATAGATATATAGATATATACAGATAGGTAATACACACCCACATGTACACATGCACTATATGCACAAACTGGGGCAGATACGAACCAAAGAGCCGATAACGTCACCTCACACGTACATACATACATGCATACATACATACTCACATACATACATACATACATACATAAGACACACATGCATATACACTAGATACGTCACGCTGTCGCTAGCAATTCTCATTTCGTCCTCAGGAAAGCAAGACATCCTTTCTGCAGTAGCGATAGCCATATTTAAGTACTTCAGTTGTGTAGTCTAATGAGCTTCGTTGGCTTAACAAGCCCAGGGAAACGGTAAGCTTTGTGGAATCGTATCAAACTGTTATATATACATTAATATTATACGCATATATCTATGCGTATATATAATAAGAGTGTAGCAAATTAGCGGTGTCTCGTCATGGCCTCAGCTTTCAGTTGAAACTGATAAGAAGAATTATAACGTGAATGATTAAAAACATACTTCAATAAATCAAAATGCTACAACATTACGGATTAATTCCACGTCCTGTTGATATGTCTGCGTTATTTCTTATTTCTTATTTAAAAGTCATAGTCTCATTTTTTTTTTAATGTACTACATATTACGGAAACCAGTCAGATGAAAATCTAAGTTTAACCTAAGCAGAGGTCTGCTTTCAGAAGTAAAATCCTTTCCCGTGGCTAAATTTCACTATCGCCAATCGTATTTTGTAGCTATCAAATATTGAGGTCAATGTCATCTCTGGTGGTATTCTGATTTAATTAACAAGGGTATTCGTTTTGAATGAAATTTTAACTTTTCAATAGGGGTCTGAATTAGTGCTATATTGTTGTTGGATTTAGAACCAAGCAAAGTAACAATTACAAAAGTATAGCACACAAACCCTCATAACTGAACATACACAATTATATATACGCGTATACATGTGTGCACGTATATATATGTGTGTCTGTGTGTGTACAGACATACATGCATAAATACATATATATATATATATATATGTAGATATGCAGGGCACGGAATCGTCAATTAGTAATAAAATTAATAATTAACAATTTTGCCGGGTAGCTCAGTATGAAAAAAACCTTTTTCGGTAAAAAAACATTTATAATCATAAATATATAGGGATTGACAGTAACCTGCTTCTCCAACATACTGAGAATTCAGAAATAGCAGTCAAAGAACTACTGATTTCAAAACTACAAATTATTACTCTAGATTGATAGCGACATTTTTGATACACACAGAACAAAAAACAGTAGAGAAGAGTAAAAAAACACTTGCCTTTAGTTAATTTAGTACGATCGTTTCACAGTTAAGAGTAAGGAATACTCTATTCTGATCTTCAGCTAAATATTCTAATAAATTTGTTATATATATGTATGTATATATATGTCTGTATGTATATATATATATTTCTATCTATCTAACTATCTATCTATCTATATATATATATATATATATATATATATATATATATATATATATATATATATATATATATATATATATACCGGAGTAAGCACATAAATGAGAAACAAGGTGGAAAAAATGGTTTCTTTCTCGTGTCGTGTGTGTTTTTGTAATAGATTTTTATTGAATCCTCTAACTAATTTATATATATATATATATATATATATATATATATATATATATATATATATATATATATATATATATATGTATACATACATTTATATATATATATATACATATATATACATATACGTACATATATATACATATATATACATACATATACATACATACATATATATATATATATATATATATATATATATATATATATATATATATATATATGTGTGTGTGTGTGTGTGTGTGTGCGTGTGTGTGGGTGTGTGTGTGTATGTATGTATATATGTATCAGGTCATATCATAAGTTCTGTCTGAATTTCGAATAAAGAAAACAAGTGATCAAAATTTGTATTTAATTGAAATTTAATCATCAATGAACTTTTAATGTAAATCCCATCAATATAAAACTCTTTTGGTTTCAAAGTGAAGAACTTTGAAATGTCAGTTTCGATCTCTTCCTGGCTTGCAAAAGTTATTTCCCCCAAATGATTCTGTAAACTACGTAACAAATGGTAGTCTGAAAGTGCAAGGTCGGGAGAATAAGGTGGATGAGCAATATTTTCCCAACCAACCTCTTCGATTTTCTGTGATTTTAACTTTGCAGTGTAGGCTCACGCATTGTCCTGATGAAACATCACTCCTTCCCGATTCACTAAATCGGGGCTTTTTTCTTCAAAGCTTGGTTCAATTACTCTAATTCCTCGGTTCAATTACTCTAATTGCTGACAGCATTGATTGTTGCATCAGGTGGTAACAATTCAAAGTTAGTTACACCTTTGCAATCCAACCAGATTGAGAGAAGAACCTTTTTCCCATGAAGTTCCCTTCTCGTTTGCGGTTGAGCTATTTCCCTTTTACCAGGTCACTGTTTACAACATTTAACATTTCGATAGAAGATCCATTTTTCGTCACCAGTCACAAGTCTATCCAAAAAGGGTGAAATGAATTCGCGTGAATGGAGAGAAGAGTTAGAAGTAAGAACGCTTGTTTACATAGAGTTATAAAGGGAGGGGGCTATAAACGCTATACTAAAGGTTTAAATTAAATGATTAAAATGGGGGGAGGAGGGCAACATAGATCACAGTAAAGTAAACTAAAGTCGTAAGCTAAATGTTAATTCAAAAGTGGAGAAACGGAGAGTTCTTACTTCTAACGGTCACTTACTTGGCCATATAATATTATAACTCGTAAGTTACCTCATCATTTCGCATTTGTCTTGCTTTTATATGCTGGTTCCCTGACGATGAATATATGTGGAATTCTAGCAGCTCTTACTTCTTTGGAGAAGTCTACACATATATTTTGAAATATATGTAGGAATTAAAGGAACATTTTATTTATATGCGTTTTGCTCCATTTATTGTAATTCATATCTACTCAAAATGCATCACTTTAACTTGGCATCTCCACCTATAAAAACGGGTGTGATATCCTGGTTTTTTGTGTGGTTTTTGCTACCCATGGTAATTATTAACATATTTACATTGTCAAGGTTATTTTAAACTGAGATAATATTAATATATACATAAACTGATATATATAAATATATATATATATATATATATATATATATATATATATATATATATATATATATATATATATATATATATATATATACAAAGTCAGTTGGGAGTTTTGTCCAGAAAAGTTCTCAACACGAATACTGAGCTATCAACACTGTCGATATCCATGCCAAATACTTATGGTGTAGAAATTCCAAGTTTCAAAACGATCAAAGTGTTTGACGAAGAGTAAATATTCCAATGAAAAGAAAAAGACAAAGAAAATTCTTTAACGCATCTTTCATTGGATTATATATATGTGTGTGTGCGCGCGCGTGTGTATACATACATGCATACATACAAACATATATACATAGAGCTATATATATATGGGGGTGAGGTATGTGTGTATTTACGAATGCATATAAGTGTTCACTGCACTGACCATTTCCGTTGTGTATGTGGAATATCTTACCATATACACAGCGTAGCATATGTGTCTATGTTGCGTTACCTAGATTTCGCAGAAGTCGTTTTGTGAAGGATTCGAAATATTTGTTTTCTCATAAAGCAAAAAAATTAATAAATAAATAAAAATAAACAAATTTATCCGCAGTCCAAAAGACAGATTATTGGTGATTTAATGAAGGTATATTTTCTGAGAGCCTCCTTCATATCAGCTACATCAATTCTTTTTTTAAAGTAGTTTATATTGCTTTGTCGTTTGTCTTTTATTCAATTATGTATAGTTGTTTATATTTCCTTTTATTCATTGTCGATCTCATTTTAAGAATTGGAAGATCTTCCCATTATTTTCCTACATTCCGTGTATGTTGGTTCTATTCGTTAATTGTCTGTGGTTAGTTGTTGTTTTTATACGAAATGTTTTCAGGTTGTGTATTGATTAGCTGGTTTATTCCACTCACATTGATGCTCACATCGCTTTGTTGTATGTCATTGTTAATGTATTTTCAAAAGTATCATCATGAAATATTGTCCATGCTATGGTGCAGTTTTTCTGTTGGTCCATTGAGAGATCTGCCATCGACGTTTATTCATTACAGATCTTTACTGCTCCACGTTATTGTTGTTTTGAAACTATCCAATTATATATCATTTTTCGCCCCCTTACGTATTTCTCGTGTTTCATAACGAACATTGTTTCTATGGTTTAGTTTCGCGTCTCATTTTATTGGTTAATAATCTGTAGGTAGGCGGCCGTTTCGCATTCCTATGGATTAGTTTCTCTTTTCTTTGAAAGTCATCAACAGAAACCTTATATTTCTCTTTTTGATATTCTTTTTAACTTCAATCTTCTCCTTATTATTATTATTATTATTATTATTATTATTATTATTATTATTATTATTATTATTATTATTATTATTATTATTATTATTATGTCCCAGGTGGCCGATGCTCATTTGCAAGGAATACATCCTTGTTTACTCATGACGATATCATTCCCTACCACCACCACCGCATATTCTTGTCTCAACTAACACTGCGGAATTCCCTAAGTAGAACCAGCTGAAATATACCCCAACTGTTGCCCAAACTCAAATATTCGCATTACTCTAAAAAATTACACACACACTCATATATACATATATATATATATATATTTATATATATATATATATATATATATATATATATATATATATATATATATATATATATATATATATATATATATATATATATATATATATATATATATATATATATATATATATATATATATATATATATATATATATATATATATATATTTATATATGTATATATATATATATATATATATATATATATATATATATATATATACATATATATATATACATATATATATATATATATATATATATATATATATATATATATATATATATATATATATATATGTATGTGTGTGTGTGTGTGTGTGTGTGTGTGGTATTTATATAAGCTTAAAGCTTATGGCGATCACCGTGCAATGACTAAAGAAAGTAGCCTAATAAAGGGGCATGTAAGCCCTCGACAGAAAGAAAAAGAAGGCTTTCTTATTCACATCCCTTTGTTAACGCGACTAAGTGTGCTATATTTACACCACCCAATTAGCCTCCCTGGAGATGTTAAATTTAAGAACTATATTAGAACGTATTTGTTTTATGCAAACAAAATTTCTATGTGCTTTCGGTGCGAATGGTTTTGTTATACGCTACTGTATTTCACAATCTTATAAATAATAATAATGGTATTTATATAAGCTTACATAATATGGCGATCACTGTGCAATGACTAAGGAAGTTTGTTTACATAAAACAAATACAAACTAATATAGTTCTTAAATTTCACATCGACTGGTAGGCTAATTCGCTGGTGTAAAGGTAACACACTTTGTCGCGTTAACAATAGGACGTGTATTCGAGTCCCACGCAAATACGAAAGCCCATTTTTTCTGTCGAAGGCTTATATGCTCCTTTATTAGAATATCTTCCTTAGTCATTGTACAATGATTGCCATAAGCTTTAAGCTTATATAAATACCATTATAATTATTTACAAGATTGTAAAACACGGTACCGTAGAACAAAACCATTCGCACCGAAATATGTATATGTTAGTATTACTTTTATTATTTTACTGCTCAGAGATTCCGATTTTACTTGATCTAATTGATATTGTGAGAGGCCACAGTAACATATTATCAGAGGTCTCCCAGTGTCTCTTTCCACAAATTATAAGCTTTGCTGTCCCAATAGAGCAGTTTTTGGGCCCTGCACTGCCTTCATGTCAATTTCTAGAACCTGGTTGTTAGTGCTCCGATTGACCCTACAACTACTAGAGTAATAGTTACTCTCCTCATTGCCTACATTCTTGCAATTTCGTCTTTTAGCAGTCTGTATCTTTTCCAACTCTTTGTCATCTATGCATGCATACTTAGGTATGGCAATATCTATGATGTTGGTTTCCTTGTTTTTTTATCCCCCACAGTGATGCCTCGTCTTCGGATTATGGATTCACACTGAATTGTGAAACCTCGCAGTATCTTATATTTATTGTTCTCAAACACCCTCTTGTTCATGTTTGTACCATTTCAGTACTGTGCCGAGACCGTACGTTTCACTGTATCCAGTGAATAGACTTAGCCTGCAGTGAATAGACGTAGTCATACCTCCTTGCATACTACTTTTGGCCCAGCTTGCTACCATCACTCACAATATGTGATATCGTTTCATATTTGATGCCACACATCCTGCAAAGGGCGATTCACTGCTCTTATTTATTTAAAACTTCGTGTAATTAGTCCTCATGGCTTGTTCGTGACGCTGGATACCAATGCCTCAGTGCATCTTTTCAAATCACTTTTTCGTAGCCATCTTCAGGTGTTGGTTTTGTATTCCCCTTCGATTTCTCTGACGTACTGCCTATGTATTGTTTTCATTTTCCAATTGTTTATTCTTTGTTCTTCATCTTGCTTCCTAAATGTTTTTGGGTGCGTCACATTTTCGATAACTATCGTGTTATGTCTAAAAGCGGCAAGGTTACATATATACACACACACACATATGTATATATATATATATATATATATATATATATATATATATATATATATATATATATATATATATATATATATATATATATATATATATATATATAATATTTACTATTAGTTCATTCTTCATTGTTTTTGACCTTCGTTATATAATTTTAGTGTACCCTACTTCTCTCACTGTTGTGCCACATAAACCTGTAATAATATTATAACAAACAAAATTATATATTACATTATTCCCACTGGTACTTCAAATTTTTCTGCAACGCCAATTGGCTGTGACATGACATTCAGAAATTAGTTATCTGAGGATTGTGGTTCAATTCCTGCTGAAATCGATTTTGAAGCTTGTTCCCATTCTACAATCGATAAGAATACATGTTTTGCATTATAGAAATGCGAGAGATCGAAGTTTGAATTGAATATATTACCTGAGAGAAAATAGGTAATTTGTTGCAAATATTTTATTATCATCACTACTACTGCTGCTGCTGCTGCAGCTGGCACTACTACTACTACTACTACTACTACTACTACTACTACTACTACTACTATTACTACTACTACTACCACCACCACCACCACTACTACTACTACTACCACCACCACCACCACTACTACTACTACTACTACTACTACTACTACTATTACTAAACAAATCGGTTTTCAGCATGATATATGTAACAAAGCCTTGTACGCACTCATGCATATTTTCAAGAGATATATTGACAATACAAACTTGGTTAGAAGGTAGTGTATGAGATGTAATTTTATATTTGTTTGTGAATATCACTTTTAGTCCTATTCACTTCCGCGGTCGTTGTATCTGCTGCTGCAGAGGATGATGATGATATTGTTACCATTTTGTTGTTGTTGCTGACGTTGTTTTTAGGTGCAAATTAGTCGATGTGCAGTTTAGAGCTAAAGATATCCAATAAAAATAGTTTAGCGGGACAGGGTGGATATCTACCTGAGCAAATGTAATAAATTGCTGAAGGAATGTATTTGGTATTACAAAGGATAATATGTGTAGTGGAAAATAGAAAAAATGAAAACAGATATACCTCTGTCTATCTCTCTCTCACTCTCTCGCTCTCTCTCTCTCTCTCTCTCTCTCTCTCTCTCTGACTCGCTCTATTTATCTATATATCTATATATCTATGTATATATATATATATATATATATATATATATATATATATATATATATATATATACCTATGTATATTAAATAATAAAACAAATTATATACGAATAAAAGATTCGGCTGGCCCTTTCAAAATCGATCGTGTGAAGTCCTTGACAAACCATGTAACTTCAATGAAATAAAGGATGTAAAAGAACTAGTAGTAGTAGTAGTAGTAGCAGTAGTAATTGTTCTTGTAGTAGTGTAGATAATAAGTATATGTGTGCGTGCATATATATATATATATATATATATATATATATATATATATATATATATATATATATATATATATATATATGTATATATATATATATATATATATATATATATATATATATATATATATATATATATAATAGCATCTATACTTAACGAACTGTATTGATAGGAAACAGTGTTGAGGGGAAAGTGATAAGAGCTATTTCAATACATGTCAATATTAATACCAGCAGTCTTTTTAAGATAGATTCGATTATATGCTATTATACTATACTGTCCTACACAAAATGAATTATTCTAAAGCGGTTTTTCTTTCAAAATAAAATCTATAAAGCAAGGTTATATACCAATGTGTTATCCATGTAGAAGTGATGGCAGGTTAACATAAATTTTACCCAATAGGCTTGATTTTATCAATATTTACAATAAGGCGTTCATCTCATTTTCTTTTATTCTTTTAATCTTTTATTCTTCTACTTCTTGCCAAATGCCTTTTTCGGTTTTATTTTCATTCATATTTTATGTATTTATGTTTCTATAATTTTTGTTATTATTCTTTTGATTAATAAATGTTTCATTTGTTGTTTGGAAGACGACAAAAAGCAAGAAAATATGAAAGGTTCCTCGCCGATTCATACTGTCGCATGAAAACACCTCTTCCATACTAATCGTTTATTTTTCCATATAACATTCAACTTCATCTTCTCTGCAATCCTATTAAATGACTTCACTTGTTTTCCAATCACTCTCTACCACGTTTTTTCCTGCGTTCCTTGCCCTTATATTAACATAAAAGAAATTTGTTTTGCATTTAAATTTCTTTTCCTGCCTTTTTTTTTTATATACGCAGGTACTATTTTGAGTTACTTTTTTCTTTTCCTTCTTACATTCGAATCAGGTTCCATTGTTCCCATCTTTCACAGTTTTTAATTATTAAAAATAATAAATGCTCCAGCAGGGCAACAGTCAAATGACTGAAACAAGTAAAAGAGTAAAAGAGTATGAACAAAGATGTGGGACTTACACAAAACAGACTGATATCATTATTTGTTATATGATACTGCATAAAAGATACTCCGACATAATATGTCCCGAAAATAAGAAACAGATGTAATTCCTTGTCATGATATCAGGAAATCCAATTAAAGGTTTTATCATTTTTCAGAAAATATAGTGAAGGCAACAGTTTGTATCAAATTGCTTTTAGAATGAATGTGAGTAGCTTGCCTGACGCGTGCTTATCGTTGTATCTCTGTATTTCTTATCTCTCTGTATAATACATGTTTCATCGAAAACTTGTAGCCATGTTTCCCCTGTACATGTTTGCATGTGTGTGCGCGTGCTTATCATCGTATGTCTATATCTCGTATCTGTCTGTATAATGAAATGCATGTTTCATGGAAAACTTGTAGCCATATTTCCCTGTACATGTTTGCATGCGCGCACGTGTGTAGATTGCTTGAAGCAGTGTACAGATTTTATATATTAAGAAGAACAATTTTGCATAGTTGCTTATGTATTTTATGCTTTTATCTCATTTCAGAGAATGATCATTTCGGATGATTCTCCAAAACAAGATGACAGCGCGTTAAATAATTATTCAAATTCTAACTTACTCCTTTTTTTCTCTATAGACCCGCTATATTATAGGGACGGAAACAAACCATCACTGATTGTCAATTGGTTCTGGGGTAATACATTCCTACGGAAAAACAGACACTCAGATAAGCACACACACACACACACACACACACACACACACACACACACACACACACACACACACACACACACACACACACACACACACACACATACAATGAAAGAGTTGGGTAAAGAAATGAAGTGATAGAGAAATATAAACACATAAAGAAAGGGACGGATTCACAGAAGGGGAGAGAGAATCAGAGTTAAAGATACGCAGCAATACAGTAGGCTTATGTAGTTTCTGAAATAAATATTTGTGAAACTTCAGTAAATCATGGTTTTGTTCGGTTTAAAACAGAAAAAGTTCATCGAACGATTATTCATCAGTTTATGCACCTTTACTGTTGGTATGAGAAACAGCCAAGAATAGTTTCATAGTTTTATAGTTTAAACTGGTGAAAGCGAACAAAATTAGACCTTTTTGCTTTATTTGTCTTCATTAGTTATTTATTTATCGTTAAGCAATCTAAAATTCGTCTTTCGTCCTTCTGGAATCCACAAAGTATTAGTACTGACTCTCTTTGCCGCCCTTTACATTCAAGTTACCTTTCCACGTCATAACCATTTTATTATGATAATGCAGCAGTCTCATTTTAATTGCGTGCTTTCACCGCACTACCCAGCTCAGCTTTGAAGGCCTTGAATATATGCTGTGGTAAGTTTTGGTTTTGTAATGTTTGCTGTATTGAAAGGGCTCTGCATAGGTGTGTGCCTATATTGCCATTTTCTATATGATATACGTATTCATAAATGAATATACATTTAATGAGGTTAACATTAATTTTAGTCAGTGTAAAGTTACCGTGAGTGTCGACCGCTGTTTTCTTAATACTATTTTAAAATCACCTGGTTTCGATCTTGATTTCAGATGCCAGAGAACATTTTTCTATTGTAATATCTTATTGATATTTAGCCCAACTGGCACTCATTCGGTTATGGCGACGTGAGTTCTTGTTTAACCGATCAAATGAACAGTCAGCTCCCGAAATTCAGTTGCAAGTAGTTGAGCATTCCACTGACGTGCGTAACATTGACATGGTTCATAAGGATATCCAGTGTTACACAGAACGTGACAAAGCTGGCGTTTGAAATGCAGAAGAACTCATTTTTGTCAGTTGAGTGAACTGGGCAGCTTGATGTAAAGCGCCTGGTACAAGGACACAACGCGTGGCGGGGTATCGAACTCACGACCTTACGATCGTGAGCCGAATACTCAGCCATATATTGAAACCAATTCGGAATTAACGCTCAGTACAAAAGGGTTCTTTTCGCCATCAATCCTCTATATCCACTCCAAAGTTAAATATTATTTAACTGTTGGACTGTGACACAGGAAGGCTTTCTTTGTTTACACGGACTTCACTATAATGTTGAGGGCCTTCATAGAAGTTGACACCCGATTCAAGTCATTTGGGACTTTCATGCTTGGGATCTGTGATGCAAATCCCCACAAATAATCCACGGGAAATTACACACAAGTGAGCGTCAGGGACTTGGGCGATTGCTTGAGTAATATCACTGGGTTTTCCTTCCACCACGTCATCTTCTTTGAAAGTTACTAACGATGACATAACAAGTGTGTTGGCCAGTCTTATCTATTAAGTGATGTATTACCATAGGCATCTAATCAGATTGGTGCGTTACTACTTTCATTACTTTTGCACGAGATGAATTCTAAACATCAGCAATTATGTTTGCTGCTGGCAACTCCACTGTTATTGACTCAGGTGATAGCCAGAACTGCTGGTGTGCACGCATGTTCTGAGGCTGAATAATGTACAGTGGTTGTAAGCCGATATTGTTGCACCTCATCGGGCATAACTTACAGAGCTTTATTTCTGTGGAAGACTTGCAGTGACAGATTGATAATATATCAAGTTTGAGCGCTAGTAAAATGTAATAATATCGAAAGGTTAGACCCACGATCAGTGTACATGGACGCTCAATACTTTATTTTATGGCGTGATTGTGACGGGATGATCGTCAAGCAAGTAGGATTTCCATTAAATGTCGATGTACACAGCATTCCATTTCAAATAACTACCTGTTCAGTTATAAATATATAACTTCCAAAAAATAATTGACCTGATAATGCTACACAACACATTGCCGTTTGGATATATTCTATGCAGAATTCATTTGTCGACAACGTTCACGATGCATGTTATTCCACTCATTCCTTTAAGACAGAACCCGTTTTCAGAATATAACAAAGAGCAACTGCGATTCTTTGGCAAAAAAAAGGTTACCAACTTTATTCTGTCTGGTGGCTATAGCTAAAGAGGTGGTGTGGAGGGAGTTCTTCGTCGACAAAAAGTTTGTCAACATTCTCCAGTTGCACTTAGTGGAAGGAGACTATAACCTACACTCACTCTACTCCTCTAAAATAAAAGTCACTGCTGCAGTGTAGTACTTGCTTTTGGTAGTAAAGGTAAAGTGTAAGTCTAGCACGGAGAAGTCCATCGTGAAACTCTAGGCAAGTGATTCTCCACCTATTGGAACATTTAAATTCATTTTCTTTTATTTCGTTAATGTCCATGCGGGATCTGTCATCTGATTGTTTATAACTCTCAGCTGTTTTATTAATACATCCCAATATCTCCCACACAAGCTGCAACGTTTTTTAAATGGTTATCAACAAATTGTTAGATCAGACAAAACATGCTCGTTTCAGCATTCCTTTAGACTCTTTAAATTTTGACTTCAAACCAAACTTAAAATCTGACGCTTATTCAGCTTAACAATCATTTGCGTTGCACGTTAGAACGACAATTTCTCTCCTCACCAGTACTAGGGACATCCTTTGTTGAACATAATGAACGAAATGTTCATATATTGATATAATCACGAATCGTTTTAGAAGGAAGATGTATTTATTCTTACAGTGGAAAATCATTTATGTTAACTTCATATCTCTGTAAAGTTACTACACTCATAGATTTATTTGACCAACAACGAGAACAAATTGTATAGCTGTCTATTCTTCATGAGATATCATATCACGCACAGAATCTATTTATTAACATGTTGACAGATAAATAAATCATTTATTACACACAGCAACGATGTACGACATTCTTTTAATGAACCTGTAAGTCCTTCTGGATTAACATTGTGTTCAGTTGTGTGCAGTTTGAAGAACTAATGTCATTTAAGTCAGATTCAGTGAATCATTAAAACGAATGTGAGATAAACAATGGAAATTACTATCATGAATTTGCATGAATTTGCGTATTTACAGGCTTTAAATATCGATAAGATAAATTACCTTAATTGTTGAAATGAAAGAGAATAGCAGGGAATGAATATATGAACTGAGAGTGTCATTGTGGTTGACAAAGCGTTCAGATTTTTGACTATTTCCTATATTTATATATAGAGTGGCATTGGAATTGTGTCACTTACCAGGTCGCAGTTAATGCGACGAAAAATTTGGCACCAAATAATAACTGTCTAAGTCAAGCTAAGATTTGTTGAATGATTGACATGTGCCTTACATGCAGGGTTCTGGGTTCAAGACACGGTCTCAGATAAAAGTACTTTTCTGAAATATGTTGGTGTATCCATAACTAAAATATTAGACATTTTAATCAGTAGAATATTGATTGGAAGATGACGACGTGGAGCAAGATTTATTCAAGGGATGTGGATACGTCTGCCAATTAGTGAGCCGCTAATCAAGGAAGCCTCGATTGAATGTTGATGCGTGGCCACTACTTCCAGTCTTATACTATTGCAGAGTCCATTCTGGATAGAAAATTTACGAAGAAGCATTACTATTGAGCCGGGTTTTAAACTCAGTTTATGAGGAGACATTCCTCATGGCGTCAAAGAGTTTAGAAATTTAAATTGATAGAGCTCAGCCTCAGCAGGATCGTGTGTCAAAAATTTAACTGTATTATAACACATGTAGCAATCAACTGGAAGTTGTCTCAAAACTTCTTCGCTGATCAGGATGCAGTCTGAGTACTTTGACGAAAGAATTACTCTGCTTCTTCTCTCTTCCTTCTTCTCTCATAGTAACAGGGGGACACTCAGAATTTCGAGTCGCATCCATTTTGTGCTGCAGAGGTTCATCCGCGTCCATGATGTAGAATTAGTCATATTGCAGTTAATCATTAGCAGGATGCAGGTTTGTCGTCGTGTGGTAAGTTTAGCCTTGAATGCGGAAGCAATACGGACCCCTTCCTGGAGGTGCTGCCAGTTTGACTCTAAATGAAGAAGGTATAATTGTAATTTCTGATATTTAAAGGGAATGAAACGGACTCTTGATCGTTTCCCTCAAATAATTTTTTTAGTGTTTCTGGATATGGTTGCAATACAGGCACGTTCACTTTTCCATTGTGGCAACAACTGTTATTTTCATTTCTAAACCTAAGCGCACCACTGCATTCACATACGTTGTTCATTTCTCCTATGTTAAATTGTTCAAATTCATTAACAGTAGCTCTGTTTAGTTCTGGCCTGTTTTCTCGCACACTGCCGCTGCATCTGATGCCTCCTTAAATTTCTGCAGCATTCATATTTTGAACTCTTTCTCGATATCTTCCCCTTTGGCTTTGCTGATTAATAACCGTCATATTGATTCTTGTTCTCTACACTTTGCTGAAATAAGTCTCTCTGCTGCTCGTGGTACTGTGCGCACTGTTCCTTATTTCATATCTTCTCTCCTTTGCTGAGATAGGTTTCTCTGCTGCTCGTGGTACTGTACACGCTCTTCCTTATTCATATTTTCTCGCCTTATTTTTTGTCTCCTCCTGTCTTGCTGCAGGTGCTTCTGGCATTGTTCCTCCTCTATTGACGCTCGTCTCAGCTGCTGGCGTTTCCTGTCTCTGTCTACGATTTTCTATCTCTGCTCTTCCTTTTTCCTCTGCCTGTAGAGATTCATTCCCGCGCGAGCAGCTTCTAGTTTTTGTTGCCGGTTCATCATGAATGCAGCTTATAAGCACAAAAAAAGTACAAGATAATATGTATACAAAACACGAAGAAAATAATTGATAAAAATGGACTGTTACAGGCAATTCAAATCTTCTATGTTTCACTCACAAAATCAGTACCCTTTAATTTTGCTCAGAATGTTTTCAATTTTGGTGTATTGATGCAGTTCTAAATTTTGATTATTCTCAGGTAATTACGTTATCTCGTAAATTAAGAATCTGATGTTATTTGGAATTACAGTTTGAAAATGTGGGTAATTTTAGCCCATCAACAGACAGCAAGTCATTAACAGCCTGTTACCATGACAACCGCACGTTGTTTCTGGATGCGCGCACTCGCGCAAGTCAGTGGTACTTGAGATAAAAAAAAAGAACACTCCACATTTTGAGTAACATTTTATTTAAATTTCAAAATTTGTTTTATTTATTTATTTATTTTATTGGATAGATTTATCTGTCCGAAGCTGATTACGTTTGAATAATATTTGATTTCAATTTCAAAATTTGTTTCATAAGATATATAGATAAATATCCCGTCTCCGATTTAGAGTTTTCACATATCTATACATGTATGTATAGATACGTATATCTATCACTCTATCTATCTATCTATCTATCTATCTATCTATAAACACACGCAGCATGCCACACATTCACACACACACACACACGCTCACACTTTCTGTCACCACTTTCTCTCTCGCTTTCCCTCTCACTCTCACACTTTCACTCTCCCTACCTGCCTGTCCCTCCTCTGCCTCGGAAAGTAAATGTAATAGCGAACATTTACTCCGGTTATTTCTCTATGTGTCGATGTATTTATCTATGTACTTGTCTTCCGATGTATATATCTATCAACTCTGAAAATACTGATAAACATTTAAAAACACAGTCACCCTCTCTCTCACTCTTACCCTCTCATTTCCTCTGTGTCTACCTTCAAGTCTTTAATTCATATTTTACCTCTTCCTTTTTAACTAAGCGTGAAACGCATGTCAAGGACGTACATACATACGTAGTTATTAGCATATTAACATCATATTACTATATATATTGTACGAAGAGCGTAACTGACTGACGAACTAAGTTACTAAGCAAGGAATAAACAAAATTATAATATGATATATTATATATATGTATGTGTATATATACATACATATATATATATATATTTATGTATATGTATATATGTGTGTATATATATGCATACATATATGTATGTATACATATATACATATATATATATATATATATATATATATATATATATATATATATATATATATATATATATATATATATATATATATATATATATATATATATATATATATATATATATATATATATATATATATATATAGATATGCATATAGATATATAGATATAGGAATATTTATATATATCCATATATATGCATATATATTTATATATATATATATATGTGTGTGTGTGTGTGTGTGTGTGTGTGTACATATCTATGTATGTATATATATGTGTGTGTAGATATATATAAATGCATATATATATATATATATATATATATATATATATATATATATATATATATATATATATATATATATGTATATGTATATATGTACATATGTATATATGTTTGTATAAATGTGTGCGTGTGTGTTTTTGTGTGTGTGCGTATCGAGAAAAAATCGTCAGAATTCTGGTAAAAATCTTTTTTATTTATTCATTATTATTAACAGTTTCGTTCGTTTCTCGAACTTGTGATATAGAATTTTGTGAATATACAGACAGATTGTTCATTTATATAAAACAGATGTTTGGTTGGGGGAGGTCGTTTTAAAGAGGGGAACACAGTTTCTGGTTTTTGGGATGAGGTTCCATGACAATGGATATATATAGATATATAGAAAGATAGGTAAGTAGATAGCTTGATAGATAGATGTACAGGTACGAAGGGGGGCGAGAGAGTAGGGGATGTGTGTTCCCCCTTCCTATTCACCATTCATTTATTCATGTAGAGAAAAAAGAGATAATAGCCATGAAAGACAAGCAATATTCAGACAACATGCAACCCGTAATAGCATGTAACCTAGATGGATGAATTCATGGGAAGAACGAGAAATAAGATTCGGACAACACAGGAACTATAATAGGAATAATAATCATCATGATAACTCAAGCAAGCCGTGATTTACGACCAAAAATCCCATATATCCTGAATGGTGAAAAAAGCATAGAGGATGGGAAGAAAACGTAACCTGTAACCAACTGAATATGTATAAAAAATATGAACCATCCTCCTGTTTACATGAAAATCAGAATCCCGAAACCAGAAAATGGTTCCATTTTTAGGGACAAAATACTAAAACCATGGACCAGACCCGATAAAACACAAAATTTAAATGAATACAAAGAACATATAGACTCGAAGATTATAAATTTGTCAAATAAGAATAAAAAGAACCTCCTATTAAGAGGTTTCAAGTTTACTCCCCGACACCCACCCCTTTTCTCATTGAAATGAAATCTGATATCGAACACTTAAAGCGCCACCTCCGACTTATAGTTTTCTTCAGCAGTAAGGATTTAAATGGTGAATCAATAGTCAGAAATAAATCCCACTTCATCCCCTACAACGGGAAGGACAAATATTTAAACTCGTATATAGACACGATATCGAAATTCCCTTAAATACCCAAAGAAGCAAACAAAGCCTTCGTGAAGAGAAAAATGAAGCCTTACAAACTCTGAAGAATGACATCTCAATCATCCTAAAAGAAGGTGATAAGGGAGGGGCGACAGTAATCAGGGACAAGGACTATTATAAAGATAAAATACTGGAAATGTTAACAAACAAAACCTAGTACAACAAAGAACCAAGACACTCAGAAAAAAAAAAACAATAATGAATAAAATTTTAAGACTAATCAATGAATTCCAAAATTCTTTCACGGGCAAGGAGAAAGATTATATATGCAATTCTGTAATCAAAGAGAGCACTTCCTACCGATTACCCAAAACGCTCAAAAGCTCCGAAATACACAGTGCTACAAATAACCAGCAGAGCCAGCTACAAATAACCAGCAGATGCTAGGGCCTGCTGACCTCATACTAAGACCAATAGTTGCTGCACCTCAAGCACCAACAGAACATCTAAGTCATTTTTTAGATATACTCCTAAAACCTTTGTGCCCTTTAATACCCAGTTACATACGAAATGGCAAAAATGTCATCCAACACATCCCTTCCACTCTCGCAGAGGTTACTCTACATACAAGTTTTGATGTCACCAATCTCCCTATTGATATACCTCTCACTTTATGCCTAGAAGCAATGAAACACTGGGTATAGGAACGCTTCAAGACTGACGCAATCCCCAAGTTCACACGCTTAGTACTAGACGAAAATACCTTTAGATTCGACAATAAAACATATCGAGAGATTAAAGGCACGGCTATGGGGTTGCGGTTTGTGCCCTCATATGCAAACTTAGGTATGGGATACGTGGAAGGAGAAGTACAAGAAATATTGCATTAAAAAGTGGAAACGCTTCCTTGATGATTGCTTCATCTTCTAGGACAGATCGAGAAGATCGAAGTATATCTAACAATATACTGAACACACTTCATCCATCCATCAAATTCATGACATAATCCAGTTGCAATGAATGACTATTCCTGGATATCCACATATCAAACTTCACAGTCACAACAGACATGCTTTATAAATTTCGGTACGCCAATATTTAAATTCTACTCTTGCAATCCATCACGCATCAAAAGAAACATCCCGTATAGTGACTGAACTCAAAGTACATGAAATCCGACTTAAAGAAGTCAAAGTCTTCCTCACCATGCAGAAATACTCCTTAGGATTAAATAATAACGGAATTAAAAAGGCGATGAAACTGAACATCACTCATGTACGGACACCTAAGGAAAAAGTTAATGACAAGACGATTCCGTTCCTTGTCATATATGTATATATATATATATATATATATATATATATATATGTATATATATATATATACATATATATATATATATATATATATATATATATATATATATATATATATATATATATATATATATATATATATATATATATATATATATATATATATATATGTATATGTATATACGTATATATTTTATATATATATATATATGCACACATACACACCTATATATATATATATATAAGCGCAATGCGTACAGGTATATAAATATATATATATATATATATATATATATATATATATATATATATATATATATATGTACGTACACACCTAAATACATGCATACATATTTACATGTCTCTGTGTAGGAGAGATGTTTGTGTGTATGTGTGTATATATGTGTGTGTGTGTGTGTGTGTGTGTGTGTGTGTGTGTGTGTGTGTGTGTGTGTGTGTGTTATTGCAATGTATATATGAAAACATCTTATATAGAAATGAAAATGTATATAGTCATACTGTTTGACACTTGAAGATAAATTTTATTTAAATATGTTTTCAGTTAAGTAACTGTACACACATGTTGCATACGTAGTTATTATAAGTGTATTTTGGCAATTTAAATAAGAGTGCTGATTGTTATTTCCAGTAGGTAGTCATATTTATTATGTCCTTTGATTAATTATACATATATATATATATTTAAATTGAGGGACCAGTTAAAATTTAGTTTAGAAACGTCTAGTCCAAGAGTGTTAATCTGTGAGCAGCTCACGTGACCGAAAATCCCTTAATTATCGAAAGGTTATATTATCATTATAAATCCCGACGTAACTCACCGAAGATATAATTTGTCAAGCATTGGCGCGTGTAAGCAGACACACACACATACATCAATCACACATCACACACACACACACACACACACACACACACACACACACACACACACACACACACACACACACACACACACACACACACGCATAAACACAGACACACACAAACACATGTTAGACGCATATGTTGTTTGGTGACTAGAAATGATGCGGGAGTGGGAGGAGTGAAAGCAGTACATGTATTCGACCACTACCCAGTCAGTAAACTGTAACAACGTAGGATTAAGTTGCTTTCCCGAGACGTAGCATTGTCCAGGAATTGAAACCACAATCTTATCATTCCTAGCACTATAACATGATCACAGAGATATTTGTTATTAATAAAAACAGACACATATATCTATATATTTATACTACAGACATTCTCACATTTATGTGTGTGTGTCTGTGTGTGTGTGTGTCTGTGTGTGTGTGTTTGTGTGTGTGTGTGTGTGTGTGTGTGTGTGTGTGTGTGTGTGTGTGTGTGTGTGTGTGTGTGTGTGTGTGTGTAGTTATATTGATATATATATTATCATCGTGTTTCAAAAGCATTAAATCCTATATCTTTCAGATCCCTCGTGGAAACACTTTGGGCCTATTCATGTTATTATTACTTGAGAACATCTGTAAAATTCTCTCGTTAATAGACACATGCTATTAATTAAATTCCTCTCTAAAGTTCTTAATATATTTATATTAATGGTGTTAATCTTTGAAACCTCTCTCAGAAATTATTATCCATTTATAAGATACGAAAATCTGTTCAGTCATTTTACATAACGTTCATAGTAATATTAATGTCATGAAAGCGATGTAGCTTTACATTAGACATGTACTCAATAACATCATATAGCTAGAATAATATTGATCAAAATCTTCGATGGGGGAACAAGCCGAGGTGAAATGTTTAAATAAAATAGATTACTTATTTGGTGTTTGTTTTTATTATGAGGTTTCATGCCATTGACTCGTTTACGCTCGCTCACCCCATTTGGTTTGATGTATTTTTTTCAGGTTACACTACGTACGCCATTATCTATTTAAAATCAATTAAACTGAACATACCTGATTATTAATCGGTTTTATTAAATATATAGAAGGCACTAATGCTCTGTTTGTTCTTCCTGAAATCACAAGCATTCATATCCAGATGAGTTGTCACGACATGGCAGAAATCATTACGGAGAAATATTTCGTTTAAAATGAAGTAGAAGCAATGCATTTGAGAGTTTAATTATAGATATTGCAGTTAAGTTACTACAGTGGTGATTTACCATATGATCAAGAACATTTCAATCGAGAGGTTTTGTTTTACTTTTCTTTATTAGTGCAATACTTAATATTAGAGGAAAGAAATATGGCAAATGATATTGCACTCAGAACCTGAATGGCGCCTTATCGACTTGATATCCGGTAACAGAAAAGGAGTTATTGTCAGTGAAACTATTTGAACTAGGACGAACAAAAATGTTTCCAGTAAAAATACAGTACCAGGATTTTGTCAGTAGTGTGTAATTGATTACATCGTCGATTATATCGGAACTTGATTGGTATGTTATTTTCGTCGTTACGGAGGAAGGAAAGCCACTTCAGGTCTACTTTATTTGAACTCAGAAGACTAGTAGTGGCACACACACACACGCACGCACACACACACACACACACACACACACACACACACACACACACACACACATATATATATATATATATATATATATATATATATATATATATATGCTTTATATTCGTTTACGGGAAACGTTTTTGAATACGCGTATGGAAGCTCCTATTTTATTATGTCGGCTACAGCCTAATGATACCGACTTGCAATAGGGGTTTTAAGAGGATGTATCGAACTGCGCCGATATAATGTAGGATAACGATAATGATAATATTTATAAATTTTGACCATGGCTGATGATTATTTTTATTATCACCACATGTAAGTATTTATGTGTGTATGTATGTATGTGGGTATTTATGTATGTATAAACTGACACTGGGTGCTTTAAAGCTGATTCCTGACTTAGAGTACTACCGAGGAAAATGAAGGTTAGCTCGAGCAATTCCTGACACTGCATTAAAGCCTGCCCTAATAAGCGAGCCGAATACTCTGATAACTAAACCGTTGCCATATTTGATTATCTGTATATTTTCATGCATGCATGCATACATGTATGTATGTATGTATGTATGTATGTATGTGTGTGCATATATATATATATATATATATATATATATATATATATATATATATATACATATATTTATGTGTGTGTATGCATTCATACATGAACATACACATATATATATGTATACACACGCGCACACAATGAGCAGAAGAAAATGACGATTTAGTTACATACTCCATTATAGCAACATATATTATGTAAGCTTAAGTACTGCTGAGAGAATCGTTATATAAAGGAGAGCATAGTCATCTTGAAACAATACACCTTCCGACGAAAATAGTAATAATAATACATATATATATATATATATGTGTGTGTGTGGGGGTGTATACACAGCCATTTTAGAGTTGCTATCTTCTACTGAACATTTTGTATATTGTTATTTTCCAGTTTGTATTTATTGTACATTTTCTGTTTCCTTGCCATCTTCTACTGGCCCTGAAATACAACTGTTTAAGAGATTCAAATCAAAGTGGGTGGAAATTGACAAGAACAATTACCAAACTGCAACAGATGGCAATAACATTGCAGAGAAAATCTGGGATGCTGAAAAAAATCATTCAATTTGCTCAAGCTCAGCATGATGAAGAGCAGCCTAGTGATGACTACAAGGAATTGCTCGAGCTAACCTTCATTTTCCTCGGTAGTACTCTAAGTCAGGAATCAGCTTTAAAGCACCCAGAGTATATAACAGAGCACGATGTATGGCTAATCATATTTACTGCATTAAAATTTCGATGTTTAAATCTCAGTTTAAACTAACCGAGAGAGAGGAAAAAGGACTGAGAGATGTTTGCTGCATTTCAGATGTGATATACATCAACTCGTAGTACTTGGCATCCATACCCTCATGCACACCCCGTTCAGATCTGCATTTTGTGCAAAGTCTGCAACTGTACAACGAAAAGGATAACAAAATTGCAAGTGCTGCACTCAATAAGTTTTTGTGACATTTCTGGTACCTCTCGGAGTAGTCTACAATTTGTTTTTTACGTGTCCTTTTAATGATATTAGATATACCAGTTTAATTTTAAAATTCTAGTTTAATATATATATAAATTTTAATTTCACATTTTATCTATGAGTCTTGTATATTGGTGTAAATAAGTCTAAATGAACTTTACCATTGTATTTTAAATTAATGCCACTTCATTGTTTTTGTATACTGCCTTAATTGATTATTTACATTATTATACACTATTTCATTTTATAGATAGATAGATAGATAGATAGATACATACATACATACATACATACATACATATATTCTTACAGATATACATGCTCACAAACTGTTAAACGTATACATCTTTACTGCTGTTACACGCAGACACATGCTAATCGCGTCTTGCTCCATTCCCACGCGCACTTCCACACGTAATTATAGACATTCTCATACTCATTCACTCACACTCACACACACACACACACACGAGCGATATGATGTGTGTATATATATATATATATATATATATATATATATATATATATATATATATATATATATATATATATATATATATATATATATATATATATATATAGTGTATATTTAAATACTTAAGAGGAATCCACTCATGGGATTCCTTACGCTAGAAAGAACTGCTAGGTTCTAGAACCGCAAAGTTAGGGATAAATCCCGAAAGGAACGAAATGAAAAATAAAAACTTTTACCATCTCTTCTCCTGGACCAATTGGTTTCTGATTTATTTTAGCAATTAATTTGCTAGGTGAAGTCGATATCAACAGGTACACCCAAGACTAAAATATATAAACACGAGGCAATCAATTCCGTGCCTCTCCTTTATAGATCCTAATTTTTTCAGAAGATCCTAATTTTTTCAGATCTACTGCGCAGGCGCAGCCCCTCGCCGGCAATAAAGAATACCAGCTTTTAATATTCGAAAATTATCCAAAACAAAACTTATAATACTTAATCATATCAAAGAGAAATGGAAATTTAATGAAAATTTTCACCTCCAAGTGGCCTAGCGTATAAGAGTTTAGTCCAAAGACTGTGAATTCCTCATAAGGTACAGTGTATATTTAAATACATAAGAGGAATCCACTCATGAGATTATTAATTTTTTTATTTTTCATTTCGTTCCTTTCGGGATTTTATCCCTAATTTTTTATTTCTAGAACCTAGCAGTTCTCTCTAGAGTAAAGAATCCCTTGAGTGGATTCCTCTTATGTATTTAAATATACATTGTAACTTATGAGTAATTCATTCTCTTTGGACTAAACTTTTATACGCTAGGCCACTGATCAAGGATGATATTCTGTCCCACTACGATTTTTATGCAAATGTCTCCCGCATTTGCTGCTACACTCCACCCTATTTATAGCAATAACTCTTTAATCGAAATCCACCAACATAATGTTAATTTTAGGCGTATAAACACACAATATCCGTATCTTTCGAGTGAAAGAAATGTTGAAAATTGTTTGATCGAAACTATAACAAGGAAATGTGGTGTCAAAGAAGAATACCTTTACGTGATATTGTCGAAGTGTGATGTTGTATTAATGACAAAAGAAAATTCAAAATATTGTACCGTGGCTTTTGGAGACAAAATGAATTTAATACAATTTATGTGAATTATGAAACGAACAGGTGGATACAATAATAACCTATCAATGATATATCTGATATAAAATTCATGATTGTTTCATTTTGTCAAATAAACGTTTATATAGTTAGATATAAACATACGCACATGCCACACAACTATACGAGCATGCACCTTACCCTACTTTCGTCTCTCTTTCCTCTCTCTTTCTCTCTATGTATATATATATATACATACAGATTTATATATATATATATATATATATATATATATATATATATATATATATATAGAAAGAGAGGAGAAAAAGAAGTTAGGGAGATAGATAGATAGATAGATAGATACATACATACATACATACATATATACATACATACATATATACATACATATATACATACATACATACATACATACATACATACATACATACATACTCAGGATAATGTGTTTGCATGACATTTTACTCAGAAAAAACGATAAATGTGAGTGCATGTATTGTGCGTCATACTTTCTCTATACGTGATGTCAATTAAACCTTTGTGCATGGAAACAATCCTGATATGATTGTGTTCGGTAGTTATGACTAATTTACATAAATAATGCCGCCTTATAAAATAGAGGTGACCCTGAGTATAAAGGTAAATATGGTTTCTTGGAATTTGTTGAGTGTCTTGCTTTTCGATAGGTCTTGTTCTTGTATATTTATTGCGTCATTAAACTACAAGATTCAAGAACAGACTTTTGTGAGAGGTTTTACTTGAAATACACGAAGGTGTAACAATTGGTTTGGAATACAACTAAAGTGAAAATGTTATGTCTTTGATGCCGTCTCTAATGTTTTTCGGGTGCCTTAAACACGTACATACATATACATGTACATGTATGCACAAACATACATACTCACGCCTGAATACAAACTCTCACATACAGATATTCTTACACATATACACAATCATAGATATAAACAGAATAAAGAA